>NC_048591.1:48211238-48231238 GCF_013265735.2 Oncorhynchus mykiss | reverse complement strand
CTCCTCTTCTAATGGTTTTCATATCATCTTTCTTTCATTGTCCAGAAGCCAACGGCACAATCCTGGTTATAGTATGAACCCATGCTGGTCATATTAACAACCCATCCTGGTCACACTCTCACACACTCATTCACACACACACACACACACACACACTTATTGATTATGTTGCTGTCACAGCAGAGGTCTGACTAGAAGTCTATAGTCATCCTCCTCATCTCTGTTGGATCCGACATCAATCCCTCCTGGTCAACCCATCCTGGTCATATTACTAACCCATCCTGGTCATATTAACTACCCATCCTGGTCATGTTATCAACCCATCCTGGTTATAGTATCAACCCATCCTGGTCATATTAACAACCCATCCTGGTCATATTAACTACCCATCCTGGTCATGTTATCAACCCATCCTGGTCATGTTATCAACCCATCCTGGTCATGTTATCAACCCCTCCTGGTCACATTATCAACCCATCCTGGTCATGTTAACAACCCATCCTGGTTATAGTATCAACCCATCCTGGTCATATTAACAACCCATCCTGGTTATAGTATCAACCCATCCTTGTCAAATTAACAACCCATCCTGGTAATAGTATGAACCCATCCTGGTCATATTAACAACCCATCCTGGTCATATTAACAACCCATCCTGGTCATATTAACAACCCATCCTGGTCATATTAACAACCCATCCTGGTTATAGTATCAACCCATCCTGGTCATATTAACAACCCATCCTGGTCATATTAACAACCCATCCTGGTCATATTAACTACCCATCCTGGTCATATCCCTCACTAGCTTTAAGCACCAACTGTCAGAGCAGCTCACAGATTACTGCACCTGTACATAGCCCACCTATAATTTAGCCCAAACAACTACCTCTTTCCCAACTGTATTTACATTTATTTATTTATTTTGCTCCTTTGCACCCCATTATTTTTATTTCTACTTTGCACATTCTTCCATTGCAAAACTACCATTCCAGTGTTTTACTTGCTATATTGTATTTACCTTGCCACCATGGCCTTTTTTGCCTTTACCTCCCTTCTCACCTCATTTGCTCACATTGTATATAGAATTGTTTATACTGTATTATCGACTGTATGTTTGTTTTACTCCATGTGTAACTCTGTGTCGTTGTATGTGTCGAACTGATTTGCTTTATCTTGGCCAGGTCGCAATTGTAAATGAGAACTTGTTCTCAACTTGCCTACCTGGTTTAATAAAGGTAAAATAAATAAATAAATAAATAAATATCAACAACCAATCCTGGTCATGTTATCAACCCATCCTGGTTATAGTATCAACCCATCCTGGTTATAGTATCAACCCATCCTTGTCATATTAACAACCCATGCTGGTCACATTATCAACCCATCCTGGTCATATTAACAACCCCTCCTGGTTATAGTATCAACCCATCCTGGTCATAGTATCAACTCATCCTGGTTATAGTATCAACCCATCCTGGTCAAATTAACAACCCATCCTGGTCATATCAACAATCCTTCCTGGTCATGTTATTAACCCATCCTGGTCATATTAACGACCCATCCTGGTCATATTAACAACCCATCCTGGTCATATTATCAATCCATCCTGGTCATATTATCAACCCATCCTGGTCATATTATCAACCCATCCTGGTCATATTATCAACCCATCCTGGTCATATTATCAACCCATATTATCAATCCATCCTGGCCATATTAACAACCCATCCTGGCCATATTATCAATCCATCCTGGTCATATTATCTACCCATCCTGGTCATATTAACAACCCATCCGGGTCATATTATCAACCCATCCTGGTCATATTATCTACCCATCCTGGTCACATTATCAACCCATCCTGGTCATGTTAACAACCCATCCTGGTTATAGTATCAACCCATCCTGGTCATAGTATCAACCCATCCTGGTTATAGTATCAACCCATTCTGGTCATAGTATCAACCCATCCTGGTTATAGTATCAACCCATCCTTGTCAAATTAACAACCCATCCTGGTAATAGTATGAACCCATCCTGGTCATATTAACAACCCATCCTGGTCATATTATCAACCCATCCTGGTCATATTATCAACCCATCCTGGCATATTATCAACCCATATTATCAATCCATCCTGGCCATATTAACAACCCATCCTGGTAATAGTATGAACCCATCCTGGTCATATTAACAACCCTTCCTGGTCATATTAACAACCCATCCTGGTCATATTAACAACCCATCCTGGTTATAGTATCAACCCATCCTGGTCATATTAACAACCCATCCTGGTCATATTAACAATCCATCGTGGTCATATTAACAACCCATCCTGGTCATGTTATTAACCCATCCTGGTTATAGTATCAACCCATCCTGGTTATAGTATCAACCCATCCTGGTTATAGTATCAACCCATCCTTCTCATATTAACAACCCATCCTGGTCATATTAACAACCCCTCCTGGTTATAGTATCAACCCTTCCTGGTTATAGTATCAACCCATCCTGGTTATAGTATCAACCCATCCTCGTCATATTAACAACCCATCCTGGTCACATTATCAACCCATCCTGGTCATGTTAACAACCCATCCTGGTTATAGTATCAACCCATCCTGGTCATAGTATCAACCCATCCTGGTTATAGTATCAACCCATCCTTGTCAAATTAACAACCCATCCTGGTAATAGTATGAACCCATCCTGGTCATATTAACAACCCATCCTGGTCATATTAACAACCCATCCTGGTCATATTAACAACCCATCCTGGTTATAGTATCAACCCATCCTGGTCATATTAACAACCCATCCTGGTCATATTAACAACCCATCCTGGTCATATTAACTACCCATCCTGGTCATATCCCTCACTAGCTTTAAGCACCAACTGTCAGAGCAGCTCACATATTACTGAACCTGTACATAGCCCACCTATAATTTAGCCCAAACAACTACCTCTTTCCCAACTGTATTTACATTTATTTATTTATTTTGCTCCTTTGCACCCCATTATTTGTATTTCTACTTTGCACATTCTTCCATTGCAAAACTACCATTCCAGTGTTTTACTTGCTATATTGTATTTACCTTGCCACCATGGCCTTTTTTGCCTTTACCTCCCTTCTCACCTCATTTGCTCACATTGTATATAGAATTGTTTATACTGTATTATTGACTATATGTTTGTTTTACTCCATGTGTAACTCTGTGTCGTTGTATGTGTCGAACTGCTTTGCTTTATCTTGGCCAGGTCGCAATTGTAAATGAGAAATTGTTATCAACTTGCCTACCTGGTTTAATAAAGGTAAAATAAATAAATATCAACAACCCATCCTGGTCATGTTATCAACCCATCCTGGTTATAGTATCAACCCATCCTGGTTATAGTATCAACCCATCCTGGTCATGTTAACAACCCATCCTGGTTATAGTATCAACCCATCCTGGTTATAGTATCAACCCATCCTCGTCATATTAACAACCCATCCTGGTCACATTATCAACCCATCCTGGTCATGTTAACAACCCATCCTGGTTATAGTATCAACCCATCCTGGTCATAGTATCAACCCATCCTGGTTATAGTATCAACCCATCCTTGTCAAATTAACAACCCATCCTGGTAATAGTATGAACCCATCCTGGTCATATTAACAACCCATCCTGGTCATATTAACAACCCATCCTGGTCATATTAACAACCCATCCTGGTTATAGTATCAACCCATCCTGGTCATATTAACAACCCATCCTGGTCATATTAACAACCCATCCTGGTCATATTAACTACCCATCCTGGTCATATCCCTCACTAGCTTTAAGCACCAACTGTCAGAGCAGCTCACATATTACTGCACCTGTACATAGCCCACCTATAATTTAGCCCAAACAACTACCTCTTTCCCAACTGTATTTACATTTATTTATTTATTTTGCTCCTTTGCACCCCATTATTTGTATTTCTACTTTGCACATTCTTCCATTGCAAAACTACCATTCCAGTGTTTTACTTGCTATATTGTATTTACCTTGCCACCATGGCCTTTTTTGCCTTTACCTCCCTTCTCACCTCATTTGCTCACATTGTATATAGAATTGTTTATACTGTATTATTGACTATATGTTTGTTTTACTCCATGTGTAACTCTGTGTCGTTGTATGTGTCGAACTGCTTTGCTTTATCTTGGCCAGGTCGCAATTGTAAATGAGAAATTGTTATCAACTTGCCTACCTGGTTTAATAAAGGTAAAATAAATAAATATCAACAACCCATCCTGGTCATGTTATCAACCCATCCTGGTTATAGTATCAACCCATCCTGGTTATAGTATCAACCCATCCTGGTTATAGTATCAACCCATCCTTGTCATATTAACAACCCATCCTGGTCACATTATCAACCCATCCTGGTCATATTAACAACCCCTCCTGGTTATAGTATCAACCCATCCTGGTCATAGTATCAACTCATCCTGGTTATAGTATCAACCCATCCTGGTCAAATTAACAACCCATCCTGGTCATATTATCAACCCATATTATCAATCCATCCTGGCCATATTAACAACCCATCCTGGCCATATTATCAATCCATCCTGGTCATATTATCTACCCATCCTGGTCATACTATCAACCCATCCGGGTCATATTATAAACCCATCCTGGTCATATTATCTACCCATCCTGGTTATAGTATCAACCCATCCTGGTTATAGTTTCAACCCATCCTCGTCATATTAACAACCCATCCTGGTCACATTATCAACCCATCCTGGTCATGTTAACAACCCATCCTGGTTATAGTATCAACCCATCCTGGTCATAGTATCAACCCATCCTGGTTATAGTATCAACCCATCCTTGTCAAATGAACAACCCATCCTGGTAATAGTATGAACCCATCCTGGTCATATTAACAACCCATCCTGGTCATATTATCAACCCATCCTGGTCATATTATCAACCCATCCTGGTCATATTATCAACCCATATTATCAATCCATCCTGGCCATATTAACAACCCATCCTGGTCACATTATCAACCCATCCTGGTCATGTTAACAACCCCTTCTGGTTAGAGTATCAACCCATCCTGGTCATAGTATAAACACGTCCTGGTTATAGTATCAACCCATCCTCGTCATATTAACAACCCATCCTGGTCATATTAACAACCCTTCCTGGTTATAGTATCAACCCATCCTGGTTATAGTATCAACCCATCCTCGTCATAGTAACAACCCATCCTGGTCACATTAACAACCCATCCTGGTCATGTTAACAACCCATCCTGGTTATAGTATCAACCCATCCTGGTCATAGTATCAACCCATCCTGGTTATAGTATCAACCCATCCTTGTCAAATTAACAACCCATCCTGGTAATAGTATGAACCCATCCTGGTCATATTAACAACCCATCCTGGTCATATTAACAACCCATCCTGGTTATAGTATCAACCCATCCTGGTCATATTAACAACCCATCCTGGTCATATTAACAACCCATCGTGGTCATATTAACTACCCATCCTGGTCATATTAACAACCCATCCTGGTCATGTTATCAACCCATCCTGGTTATAGTATCAACCCATCCTGGTTATAGTATCAACCCATCCTTGTCATATTAACAACCCATCCTGGTCACATTATAAACCCATCCTGGTCATATTAACAACCCCTCCTGGTTATAGTATCAACCCATCCTGGTCATAGTATCAACTCATCCTGGTTATAGTATCAACCCATCCTGGTCAAATTAACAACCCATCCTGGTCAAATCAACAATCCTTCCTGGTCATGTTATTAACTCATCCTGGTCATATTAACGACCCATCCTGGTCATATTAACAACCCATCCTGGTGATATTATCAATCCATCCTGGTCATATTATCAACCCATCCTGGTCATATTATCAACCCATCCTGGTCATATTATCAACCCATCCTGGTCATATTATCAACCCATATTATCAATCCATCCTGGCCACATTAACAACCCATCCTGGCCATATTATCAATCCATCCTGGTCATATTATCTACCCATCCTGGTCATATTATCAACCCATCCGGGTCATATTATCAACCCATCCTGGTCATATTATCTACCCATCCTGGTTATAGTATCAACCCATCCTGGTTATAGTTTCAACCCATCCTTGTCATATTAACAACCCATCCTGGTCACATTATCAACCCATCCTGGTCATGTTAACAACCCATCCTGGTTATAGTATCAACCCATCCTGGTCATAGTATCAACCCATCCTGGTTATAGTATCAACCCATCCTTGTCAAATTAACAACCCATCCTGGTAATAGTATGTACCCATCCTGGTCATATTAACAACCCATCCTGGTCATATTATCAACCCATCCTGGTCATATTATCAACCCATCCTGGTCATATTATCAACCCATATTATCAATCCATCCTGGCCATATTAACAACCCATCCTGGTCACATTATCAACCCATCCTGGTCATGTTAACAACCCCTTCTGGTTAGAGTATCAACCCATCCTGGTCAAAGTATAAACACGTCCTGGTTATAGTATCAACCCATCCTCGTCATATTAACAACCCATCCTGGTCATATTAACAACCCTTCCTGGTTATAGTATCAACCCATCCTGGTTATAGTATCAACCCATCCTCGTCATAGTAACAACCCATCCTGGTCACATTATCAACCCATCCTGGTCATGTTAACAACCCATCCTGGTTATAGTATCAACCCATCCTGGTCATAGTATCAACCCATCCTGGTTATAGTATCAACCCATCCTTGTCAAATTAACAACCCATCCTGGTAATAGTATGAACCCATCCTGGTCATATTAACAACCCATCCTGGTCATATTAACAACCCTTCCTGGTCATATTAACAACCCATCCTGGTTATAGTATCAACCCATCCTGGTAATATTAACAACCCATCGTGGTCATATTAACTACCCATCCTGGTCATATTAACAACCCATCCTGGTCATGTTATCAACCCATCCTGGTTATAGTATCAACCCATCCTGGTTATAGTATCAACCCATCCTGGTTATAGTATCAACCCATCTTTCTCATATTAACAACCCATCCTGGTCATATTAACAACCCCTCCTGGTTATAGTATCAACCCATCCTGGTCATAGTATCAACTCATCCTGGTTATAGTATCAACCCATCCTGGTCAAATTAACAACCCATCCTGGTCATATCAACAATCCTTCCTGGTCATGTTGTCAACCCATCCTGGTCATATTAACGACCCATCCTGGTCATATTAACAACCCACCCTGGTCATATTAACAACCCATCCTGGTCATATTATCAATCCATCCTGGTCATATTATCAACCCATCCTGGTCATATTGTCAACCCATCCTGGTCATATTATCAACCCATATTATCAATCCATCCTGGCCATATTAACACCCATCCTGGTCATATTATCAATCCATACTGGTCAGATTATCTACCCATCCTGGTCATATTATCAACCCATCCTGGCCATATTATCAACCCATCCTGGTCATATTATCAACCCATCCTGGTCATATTATCAACCCATATTATCAACCCATCCTGGTTATAGTATCAACCCATATTATCAATCCATCCTGGTCATATTATCAACCCATCCTGGTCATATTATCAACCCATCCTGGTCATATTATCAACCCATCCTGGTCATAGTATCAACCCATCCTGGTTATAGTATCAACCCATCCTGGTTATAGTATCAAACCATCCTTGTCATATTAACAACCCATCCTGGTCACATTATCAACCCATCCTGGTCATGTTATCAACCCCTCCTGGTTATAGTATCAACCTATCCTGGTCATAGTATCAACCTATCCTGGTTATAGTATCAACCCATCCTCGTCATATTAACAACCCATCCTGGTCATATTAACAACCCATCCTGGTGATATCACCAATCCTTCCTGGTCATGTTATCAACCCATCCTGGTCATATTATCAACCCATCCTGGTCATATTAACGACCCATCCTGGTCATATTATCAACCCATCCTGGTCATGTTAACAACCCCTCCTTGTTATAGTATCAACCCATCCTGGTCATAGTATAAACCCATCCTGGTTATAGTATCAACCCATCCTGGTTATATTATCAACCCATCCTTGTCAAATTAACAACCCATCCTGGTAATAGTATGAACCCATCCTGGTCATATTAACAACCCATCCTGGTCATATTAACAACCCATCCTGGTCATATTAACAACCCATCCTGGTTATAGTATCAACCCATCCTGGTCATATTAACAACCCATCCTGGTCATATTAACAACCCATCGTGGTCATATTAACTACCCATCCTGGTCATATTAACAACCCATCCTGGTCATATTAACAACCCCTCCGGGTTATAGTATCAACCCATCCTGGTTATAGTATCAACTCATCCTGGTTATAGTATCAACCCATCCTGGTCAAATTAACAACCCATCCTGGTCATATCAACAATCCTTCCTGGGCATGTTATCAACCCATCCTGGTCATATTAACGACCCATCCTGGTCATATTATCAACCCATCCTGGTCATATTATCAACCCATCCTGGTCATATTATCAACCCATATTATCAATCCATCCTGGCCAAATTACCAACCCATCCTGGTCATATTATCAACCCATCCTGGTCATATTATCAACCCATCCTGGTCATATTATCAACCCATCCTGGTCATATTATCAACCCATATTATCAACCCATCCTGGTTATAGTATCAACCCATATTATCAATCCATCCTGGTCATATTATCAACCCATCCTGGTCATATTATCAACCCATCCTGGTCATATTATCAACCCATCCTGGTCATATTATCAACCCATCCTGGTTATAGTATCAAGCCATCCTTGTCATATTAACAACCCATCCTGGTCACATTATCAACCCATCCTGGTCATGTTATCAACCCCTCCTGGTTATAGTATCAACCCATCCTGGTCATAGTATCAACCTATCCTGGTTATAGTATCAACCCATCCTCGTCATATTAACAACCCATCCTGGTCATATTAACAACCCATCCTGGTGATATCACCAATCCTTCCTGGTAATGTTAACAACCCATCCTGGTCACATTATCAACCCATCCTGGTCATATTAACGACCCATCCTGGTCATATTATCAACCCATCCTGGTCATATTATCAACCCATCCTGGTCATACTATCAACCCATCCTGGTCATATTTACAACCCATCCTGGTCATATTAACAACCCATCCTGGTCATATTAACAACCCATCCTGGTCATATTATCAATCCATCCTGGTCATATTATCAACCCATCCTGGTCATATTATCAACCCATCCTGGTCATATTATCAACCCATATTATCAATCCATCCTGGCCAAATTACCAACCCATCCTAGTCATATCACCAATCCTTCCTGGTAATGTTATCAACCCATCCTGGTCACATTATCAACCCATCCTGGTCATATTAACGACCCATCTTGGTCATATTATCAACCCATCCTGGTCATATTATCAACCCATCCTGGTCATATTATCAACCCATCCTGGTCATATTATCAACCCATCCTGGTCATATTATCAACCCATATTATTAACCCATCCTGGTCATGTTATCAACCCATATTATCAATCCATCCTGGCCATATTATCAACCCATCCTGGTCATATTATCAACCCATCCTGGTCATATTATCAACCCATCCTGGTCATATTAACAACCCATCCTGGTCATATTATCAATCCATCCTGGTCATATTATCAACCCATCCTGGTCATATTATCAACCCATCCTGGTCATATTATCAACCTATATTATCAATCCATCCTGGCCATATTAACAACCCATCCTGGTCATATTATCAATCCATCTTGGTCATATTATCAACCCATCCTGGTCATATTATCAACCCATCCTGGTCATATTAACAACCCATCCTGGTCATATTATCAACCCCTCTTTATAAGTGTGTGTGTCAATCTCCTGAGCACACTTATAGATTATGTTGCTGTCACAGCAGAGTTCTGCCTAGAAGTCTATTGTCATCCTCCTCATCTCTGTTGGATCCGACATCAGAGAACCTGAAGGACGCCATAGAAGGAACATCTGCTTCTGCTGAGCCGACTTCCTCTCCAGGTTGAAGAACGCCCTCGGAGCATCCCATGTCCGTCAGGGTAACTACCCTCCACCTGATTCGGTAAAGAAGACCCCAGCTGTGTCCACTTAGCCCTCAACTCCCTCTCTGACCCTGAGTCCGGCTGTCCATAAGGCTATCCTCGATGTCTCTAATATCCTGCGTAGGCCCCGTCTCCACCTCTGAGGTAGGTTTGACTGTAAGATCTAGGCCTGATGAGAACAGAACTAGATATAACTTTAAGATCTTCTTTACAAAATAAATATTATAGTTTGATTACATTTTAGGGTATCTGAGGCATAAATAGAAACATATGACTTACTCATATTATCAATCCATCCTGGTCATGTTAACAACCCATCCTGGTCATATTATCAATCCATCCTGGTCATGTTAACAACCCATCCTGGTCATATTATCAATCCATCCTGGTTACATTATCAACCCATCCTCGTCATGTTAACAACCCATCCTGGTCATATTATCAATCCATCCTGGTTATATTATCAACCCATCCTGGTCACATTATTAACCCATCCTGGTTATATTAACAACCCTTCCTGGTCACATTATCAACCCATCCTGGTTATATTATCAACCCATCCTGGTCATATTATCAACCCATCCTGGTTATAGTATGAACCCATCCTGGTTATATTATCAACACATCCTGGTCATGTTATCAACCCATCCTGGTCATATTATTATCAACCCATCCTGGTCACATTATCAACCCATCCTGGTCATATTATCAACCCATCCTGTTTATATTATCAATCCATCCTGGTTATGTTAACAACCCATCCTGGTCACATTATCAACCCATCCTGTTCATATTATCAACCCATCCTGTTTATATTATCAATCTATCCTGGTCATATGATCAAACCATCCTGTTTATATTATCAACAGATCCTGGACATATTATCAACCCATCCTGGTCATATTATCAACATTACCACTATCAGTAAAGTCATACTCCCCGTCCCCATCCATGCCCCCACACTACCTCAGTACCACTATCAGTAAAGACATACTCCCCCTCCCCCACACTACCCCATTACCACTATCAGTAAAGACATACTGCCCCTCCCCCTCCCCCTCCCCCTCCATGCACCACACTACCTCAGTACCACTATCAGTAAAGACAAACTCCCCTCACCCTCCATGCACCACACTACCTCAGTACCACTATCAGTAAAGACATACTCCCCCTCCCCCACACTACCTCATTACCACTATCAGTGAAGACATACTCCCACTCCCCATCCATGCCCCACACTACCTCATTACCACTATCAGTAAAGACATACTCCCCCTCACTACCTCATTACCACTATCAGTAAAGAAATACTCCCCCTCCCCCACACTACCTCAATACCACTATCAGTAAAGACATACTCCCCCCCCCCCCCTCCATGCACCACACTACCTCATTACCACTATCAGTAAAGACATACCCCCCCTCCATGCACCACACTACCTCATTACCACTATCAGTAAAGACATACTCCCCCTCCCCATCTATCACTGTGGGTCTCATGTAAGAACATATCATCAGGATCAGACCATTGTGATGATCTTGCTGGTCCTTCTCCTTTCCTCCTGCTGTAACGTGTACAGTGAACCTGACTGATGCTACATCTACATTGATGGGGATATCCGACAGCTTGTCAATCTCTTCCTCCATTCCTCACGGAGCAGCTCCACGGAATCCAGAGTCAACCTCCCCTCACATCAACCTGCATGTCTGTAATTACACTGGGCACATCACCCTGCATGTATGTAATTACACCTGGCACATCAACCTGCATGTCTGTAATTACACTGGGCACATCAACCTGCATGTCTGTAATTACACTGGGCACATCACCCTGCATGTCTGTAATTACACTGGGCACATCAACCTGCATGTCTGTAATTACACTGGGCACATCACCCTGCATGTCTGTAATTACACTGGGCACATCAACCTGCATGTCTGTAATTACACTGGGCACATCAACCTGCATGTCTGTAATTACACTGGGCACATCAGCCTGCACGTCTGTAATTACACTGGGCACATCATTCTTCGTTGTCTGTGAAACAGGTGTATCACCCTCGGAGTCAGTGCCCTCGGTAACCACTTCCAGGAGCTCAGTCACTATCACGCCGCCCCTGAGCGCACCACCACGGCTACATTAACATTCACAGTACAGGCAACGGAACCTTGCAACTCCGACGGTTGGGGTTGAGTTTGGACCCGGGGCAGAGGCCGAGACTGCCCCCTGAAACCCCCGGCTCTCAGATCTGGACCCGGGGCGGAGGCCGAGACTGCCCCCCAAAACCCCCAGGCCTGCTCTCAGATCTGGACCCGGGACGGAGGCCGAGACTGCCCCCTGAAACCCCCAGGCCTGCTCTCAGATCTGGATCCGGGGCGGAGGCCGAGACTGCCCCCCGAAACCCCCAGGCCTGCTCTCAGATCTGGACCAGGGGTGGAGGCCGAGACTGCCCCCCGAAACCCCCAGGCCTGCTCTCAGATCTGGACCCGGGGCGGAAGCCGAGACTGCCCCCCGAAACCCCCAGGCCTGCTCTCAGATCTGGACCCGGGGCATAGGCCGAGACTGCTCCCGAAACCCCCAGGCCTGCACTCAGATCTGGACCCGGGGCGGAGGCCGAGACTGCCCCCCGAAACCCCCAGGCCTGCTCTCAGATCTGGACCCGGGGCGGAGGCCGAGACTGCCCCCCGAAACCCCCAGGCCTGCTCTCAGATCTGGATCCGGGGCGGAGGCCGAGACTTATGAACCGCTATGAGATGGAATCAAAGGAGAGTGAATGTGCTTATCAATAAATATGTAAGGTGTTTAAATGTGGTGTGTTCTTATGACAGTCCCACTGCAATGTATGGTGTAACAAAGACTCCTACCACACCGTAATCCAGTGTAACAAAGACTCCTACCACACCGTAATCCAGTGTAACAAAGACTCCTACCACACCGTAATCCAGTGTAACAAAGACTCCTACCACACCGTAATCCAGTGTAACAAAGACTCCTACCAAGCCGTAATCCAGTGTAACAAAGACTCCTACCACACCGTAATCCAGTGTAACAAGGACTCCTACCACACCGTAATCCAGTGTAACAAAGACTCCTACCACACCGTAATCCAGTGTAACAAAGACTCCTACCACACCGTAATCCAGTGTAACAAAGACTCCTACCACACCGTAATCCAGTGTAACAAAGAATCCTACCACACCGTAATCCAGTGTAACAAAGACTCCTACCACACCGTAATCCAGTGTAACAAAGACTCCTACCACACCGTAATCCAGTGTAACAAAGACTCCTACCACACTGTAATCCAGTGGAACAAAGACTCCTACCACACTGTAATCCAGTGTAACAAAGAATCCTACCACACCGTAATCCAGTGGAACAAAGACTCCTACCACACCGTAATCCAGTGAAACAAAGAATCCTACCACACCTTAATCCAGTGTAACAAAGACTCCTACCACACCGTAATCCAGTGTAACAAAGAATCCTACCACACCGTAATCCAGTGTAACAAATAATCCTACCACATCGTAATCCAGTGTAACAAAGACTCCTACCACACTGTAATCCAGTGTAACAAAGAATCCTACCACACTGTAATACAGTGTAATAAAGACTCCTACCACACTGTAATCCAGTGTAATAAAGACTCCTACCACACTGTAATCCAGTGTAACAAAGACTCCTACCACACTGTAATCCAGTGGAACAAAGACTCCTACCACACTGTAATCCAGTGGAACAAAGACTCCTACCACACTGTAATCCAGTGGAACAAAGACTCCTACCACACTGTAATCCAGTGGAACAAAGACTCCTACCACACCGTAATCCAGTGGAACAAAGACTCCTACCACACCGTAATCCAGTGGAACAAAGACTCCTACCACACCGTAATCCAGTGGAACAAAGACTCCTACCACACTGTAATCCAGTGGAACAAAGACTCCTACCACACCGTAATCCAGTGGAACAAAGACTCCTACCACACCGTAATCCAGTGGAACAAAGACTCCTACAACACCGTAATCCAGTGGAACAAAGACTCCTACCACACCGTAATCCAGTGGAACAAAGACTCCTACCACACCGTAATCCAGTGTAACAAAGACTCCTACCACACCGTAATCCAGTGTAACAAAGACTCCTACCACACCGTAATCCAGTGGAACAAAGACTCCTACCACACCGTAATCCAGTGGAACAAAGACTCCTACCACACCGTAATCCAGTGTAACAAAGACTCCTACCACACTGTAATCCAGTGTAACAAAGACTCCTACCACACCGTAATCCAATGTAACAAAGACTCCTACCACACCGTAATCCAGTGTAACAAAGACTCCTACCACACCGTAATCCAGTGTAACAAAGACTCCTACCACACTGTAGTACGGCAGTGGAAATTCGGTGTCCTCCAAGGAAAAGGAAAATAAAATCTTTGCATGCAACTCTTCTTCTGGATGTCCTGGGTTCGGGCAGCTCGCCATCCTTGTTGGAACTGAATCCATACTCCAAATAATCTCTTACAGGAATTAGAAAATACAATTTAGTCAAAATTCTTTACACTTTAACTACAGCACCAGAATCACATGGACTGAACAGTAGACCAGCCTGGGCAATGCAGAGGACTTTACACAACTACAGCACCAGAATCACGTGGACTGAACAATAGACCAGCCTGGGCAATGCAGAGGACTTTACACAACTACAGCACCAGAATCACATGGACTGAACAATAGACCAGCCTGGGCAAAGCAGAGGACTTTACACAACTACAGCACCAGAATCACGTGGACTGAACAATAGACCAGCCTGGGCAATGCAGAGGACTTTACACAACTACAGCACCAGAATCACATGGACTGAACAGTAGACCAGCCTGGGCAATGCAGAGGACTTTACACAACTACAGCACCAGGTTGAGACAATCAGACAGGAGATAATACAGAAATAAGCAACAAAAAAGGGACAGCAAACCTTCTCACCACCCTCACACCACCCTCACACCACCCTCACACCACCCTCACACCAAGGAGAGAAGAGAGAAAAACAGAGAAAAAGAGGTACAGAGAGAGAGAGAGACAGAGAGAGAGACAGAGAGAGACAGAGAGAGACAGAGAGAGAGACAGAGAGAGAGAGAGAGAGAGAGAGAGAGAGAGAGAGAGAGAGAGAGACAGTGAGACAGAGAGAGAGTGAGAGAGAGAGAGACAGAGAGAGAGTGAGAGAGAGAGCTAGGGGGCGTGGTTGATACAGTCTGGTAAGGACTCAAAGTCAAAGTCACTCAGGTCAACTGTGAATCCATCACACTGCACCCATGCTCCGTTGACCCCGGTTCCAGGTCAGACACATACAAGAAACCTACACACTGTGAATCCATCACACTGCAGGCTGATGTCCATTTAGAGAGCTGCGTATTTCATTGCATTTCACTGTACTGTTCACACCTGCTGTATACTGTAGAAATGACAAATAGCCTCCCGGGTGGCGCAGTGGTTAAGGGCGCTGTACTGCAGCGCCAGCTGTGCCATCAGAGTCCCTGGGTTCGCGCCCAGGCTCTGTCGTAACCGACCGCGACCGGGAGGTCCGTGGGGCGACGCACAACTGGCCTAGCATCGCCCAGGTTAGGGGAGGGCTTGGTCGGTAGGGGTGTCCTTGTCTCATCGCGCACCAGTGACTCCTGTGGCGGGCTGGGCGCAGTGTACGCTAACCAAGGTGTCCAGGTGCACGGTGTTTCCTCCGGCGCATTGGTGCGGCTGGCTTCCGGGTTGGATGTGCGCTGTGTTAAGAAGCAGTGCGGCTAGGTTGGGTTGTGTATCGGAGGACGCATGACTTTCAACCTTCGTCTCTCCCGAGCCCCTACGGGAGTTGTAGCGATGAGACAAGATAGTAGCTACTACAACAATTGGATACCACGAAATTGGGGAGAAAAAGGGGTAAAGTTAAAAAAAAAAAAAAAAATTAAAGAAATGACAATAATAAATAAATAAATGTTGATTTGCTCCGTTGACCCCCTAGAAACAGCCCTGGTTTAGGCACATGACCCCCACACCCAGGAAGTGTGGTTTCCTTTCTCATCTCAGAGATACCAATATAGGCAATAAAGACCGCAGGGAACACATGCAGTACTATCCAATAATAACTTTTAAATATGTATCTCTAAACACGATCCTTACCCTGAGTCGTCGTCCGTACACAGTCACCTGTCCTCGGGCCTGCTCCTTACGCTGCCTCCACTCTACCAGGTTGAGGCCGTTATCGATAGCCAGGGTTACGTTCCTCTTGCTGACCGTGGGGTTGACCGTCCCGGCCAGCAGGTGGGGCTCCGTGTGCAGGGACACCTCCATACCGTTGGCCAGCACCAGACGCAGAGAGCCGTCCAGGCCGATGTAGTAACTGTTCCTCACTTGGTCTGGAGAGAAGAGGAGAGAGGACAGAGTAGAGAGGACAGAGGAGAGAGGACAGAGGAGAGAGGACAGAGGAGAGAGGACAGAGGAGAGAGGACAGAGGAGAGAGGACAGAGGAGAGAGGACAGAGTAGAGAGGACAGAGGAGAGAGGACAGAGGAGAGAGGACAGACTTTGATGTGGAGACCAAAATCAACTGGTTTTGTCTAAACAATTCAGAAAGGGGTTACACTATGAACTCCTAGACAGTATTCACTCCCCTGTAGGTCACTCAGGAAGTACGTTACTATACCACCTCTGTAGGTCACTCAGGAAGTACATTACTATAACACCTCTGTAGGTCACTCAGGAAGTACATTACTATACCACCTCTGTGGGTCACTCAGGAAGTACATTACTATACCACCTCTGTGGGTCACTCAGGAAGTACATTACTATAACACCTCTGTAAGTCACTCAGGAAGTACATTACTATACCACCTCTGTAGGTCACAATTCACAATTCCCCATAATGACAATACATTTTTGCTAATTTGTTACAAATAAAAACTGAAATATCACATTTACATGAGTATTCAGACCCTTTACTCAGTACTTTGTTGAAGCACCTTTGGCAGCGATTACAGCCTTGAGTCTCCTTGAGTGTGACGCTACAAGCTTGGGATACCTGTATTTGGGGAGTTTCTCCCATTCTTCTCTGCACTTCCTCTCAAGCTCTGTCAGGTTGGATGGGTAGCGTCGCTGCACAGCTATTTTCAGATCTCTCTGGAGATCAAGTCCGGCCTCTGGCTGGGCCACTCAAGGACATCAGAGACTTGTTCCGAAGCCACTCCTGCGTTGTCTTGGCTGTGTGCTTAGGGTCGTTGTCCAGCTGGAAGGTGAACCTTCTCCCCAGTCTGAGGTTCTGAGCGCTCTGGAGCAGGTTTTCATCAAGGATCTCTCTGAACTTTGCTCCGTTCATCTTTTTCTTGATCCTGACTAGTCTCCCAGTCCCTGCCTCTGAAAAACATCCCCACAACATGATGCTGCCACCACCATGCTTCACCGTAGGGATGGTGTCAGGTTTCCTCCAGACGTGGCGCTTGGCATTCAGGCCAAAGAGTTCAATCTTGGTTTCATCAGACCAGAGAATCTTGTTTCTCATGGTCTGAGAGTCCTTTAGGTGCCTTTTGGAAAACTCCAAGTGGGTTGTCATGTGCCTTTTACTGAGGAGTGGCTTCCGTCTGGCTACTCTACCATAGAGGCCTGATAGGTGGAGTGCTGCAGAGATAGTTGTCCTTCTGAATGGTTCTCCCATCTCCACAGAGGAACTCTGGAGCTTTGTCAGATTGACCATCAGGTTGTTGGTCACCTCCCTGACCAAGGCCCTTGGTCAGTTTGGCTGATTGACCAGCTCTAGGAAGAGTCTTGGTGGTTCCAAACTTCTTACATTTAAGAATGATGGAGGCCACTGTGTTCTTGGGGACCTTCAATGCTGCAGAAATGTTTTGGTCCCCTTCCCCAGATCTGCGCCTCGACACAATCCTGTCTCAGAGCTCTACGGACAATTCCTTCGACCTCATGGCTTGGTTTTTGCTCTGACATGCACTGTCAACTGTGGGACCTTATATAGACAGGTGTGTGCCTTTCCAAATCATGTCCAACCAATTGAATTGACCACAGGGGGACTCCATGTTGTAGAAACATCTCAAGGATGATCAATGGAAACAGGATGCACCTGAGATCAATTTAGAGTCTCAGAACAAAGGGTCTGAATACTCATGTAAATAAGGTATTAGTTTCATATTTGTAATAAATTTGCAATTTGTTCTTAACTGACTTGCCTAGTTAAATAAAAAACAAAATGTCTCAGGCCCAAATTGCACTCTATTCCCTGTATAACGCACTAATTTGGACCAGAGCCCTATGGGACAATATAGGGAATAGGGAGCTGTTTAGGACACAGATAATAAGAGAAGATCTGAGGATGTATTACCCTCTGGCCTGGCCTGGCCTGGCCTGGCCTGGCCTGGTCACTCACTCACTCACTCACTCACTCACTCACTCACTCACTCACTCACTCACTCACTCACTCAGCCAGCTAGGCTGCAGGAAGTGGGAATAGGTGCTTCACAGCATCACTCTAATGCATGCTGAATATTCCGTTGGAGAAATCAGGAATCCGCCGCCGTTCTGAGGCTTACAGGAAGGAATGTTGAACACTGGCATTGGTAATCCAATCAAAACACAGCTAAACAGCAGAATAGAACTCACAGCTGAGCTCTGAGCCCTCCCTCGCCAGCCAGGAAGATTTAATCTAACATAATACAAGACTAAACATTTCCTCCTTTTTATTCACGCTCATCTTGTTAGCTGTCTACTCTCTTTTGCAGAGGCTGGGTGAAACCAGTTGAGGGCTCAGAATAACACATGTGATCACACACATCTCCACAAGCGCCACACACACGCAATACATGGATTACTAAGAATGCAACAAAGTCAGCACTGTTTTCAATTTTCCAAGCGGACAAAAGTGAATTCATTAAGACCAAAACGGCTGGCTCAGTGCCTCGCCTCCTGTCTCCTCTCTCAGCAGATGTCCAGCACAAGGTCATCTCAACAAAGCAGTCACTGACCAATTAGACAACAAACAGTAGAGATGTGAGGAGAGGAGACAGAGATGTGAGGAGAGGTCAACAACAGACAGTAGAGATGTGAGGAGAGGTCAACAACAGACAGTAGAGATGTGAGGAGAGGAGACGGTAGAGATGTGAGGAGAGGAGACGGTAGAGATGTGAGGAGAGGAGACGGTAGAGATGTGAGGAGAGGAGACGGTAGAGATGTGAGGAGAGGAGACGGTAGAGATGTGAGGAGAGGAGGCAGTAGAGATGTGAGGAGAGGTCAACAACAGACAGTAGAGATGTGAGGAGAGGTCAACAACAGACGGTAGAGATGTGAGGAGAGGAGGCAGTAGAGATGTGAGGAGAGGAGACAGTAGAGATGTGAGGAGAGGAGACAGTAGAGATGTGAGGAGAGGAGACAGTAGAGATGTGAGGAGAGGTCAACAACAGACACTAGAGATGTGAGGAGAGGAGACACTAGAGATGTGAGGAGAGGAAACAGTAGATATGTGAGGAGACAGTAGAGATGTGAGGAGACAGTAGAAATGTGAGGAGACAGTAGAAATGTGAGGAGACAGTAGAGATGTGAGGAGACAGTAGAGATGTGAGGAGACAGAGATGAGAGGAGACAGTAGAGATGAGAGGAGACAGTAGAGATGAGAGGAGAGGAGACACTAGAGATGTGAGGAGAGGAAACAGTAGAGATGTGAGGAGAGTGTAGAGGGGTGAGGAGACAGTAGAGATGTGAGGAGAGGAGACACTAGAGATGTGAGGAGACAGTAGAGAT
>NC_048591.1:48111238-48206238 GCF_013265735.2 Oncorhynchus mykiss | reverse complement strand
GTGGTAGGATCGACAGTCCCCTCTCCATAACAGTGGTAGGATCGACAGTCCTCTCTCCATAACAGTGGTAGGATCGCCAGTCCTCTCTACATAACAGTGGTATGATCGACAGTCCTCTCTACATAACAGTGGTAGGATCGACAGTCCTCTCCATAACAGTGGTAGGATCGACAGTCCTCTCTACATAACAGTGGTAGGATCGACAGTCCTCTCTACATAACAGTGGTAGGATCGACAGTCCTCTCTACATAACAGTGGTAGGATCGACAGTCCCCTCTACATAACAGTGGTAGGATCGACAGTCCTCTCTACATAACAGTGGTAGGATCGCCAGTCCTCTCTACATAACAGTGGTAGGATCGCCAGTCCTCTCTACATAACAGAGGTAGGATCGACAGTCCTCTCTACATAACAGTGGTAGGATCGACAGTCCTCTCTACATAACAGCGGTAGGATTGTTTCCCCCCTCTCACAGTAAACTGTGACTGTAAACTCTTCTTGGCTGAGCACCTTTTCCCCTCAGTACAAGGTTTAATTTCTATTCCAATGATAGCTTCATTAAACAGAACAGCTAACTCACCCTGCATGAGCATGTAGAAGGTTCCAGAAGCAGACAGGTTGGTGGTGATGGTGACGTCTTCCTTGCCGGAGCCCTCTGCCTGCACCCTGACGGAGCTGTCTGTGTCGGTACGGTAGCTGCTAACCAGGCCAGTAGGGTAGGTCACGTTGGTCAGACGGCCATAGCTGTCATACCTGAGGACAGAAGAGACAGTATAATAGAATAGTCCTTAGCATAACAGTGGTAGGATCGACAGTCCTCTCTACATAACAGTGGTAGGATCGACAGTCCTCTCTACATAACAGTGGTAGGATCGACAGTCCTCTCTACATAACAGTGGTAGGATCGACAGTCCTCTCTACATAACAGATAGACAGTCCTCTCTACATAACAGTGGTAGGATCGACAGTCCTCTCTACATAACAGTGTTAGGATCGACAGTCCTCTACATAACAGTGTTAGGATCGACAGTCCTCTATACATAACAGTGGTAGGATCGACAGTCCTCTCTAAATAACAGTGGTAGGATCGACAGTCCTCTCTACATAACAGTGGTAGGATCGACAGTCCTCTCTACATAACAGTGGTAGGATCGACAGTCCTCTCTACATAACAGTGGTAGGATCGACAGTCCTCTCTACATAACAGATAGACAGTCCTCTCTACATAACAGTGGTAGGATCAACAGTCCTCTCTACATAACAGTGGTAGGATCGACAGTCCTCTCTACATAACAGTGGTAGGATCGACAGTCCTCTCTACATAACAGTGGTAGGATCGACAGTCCTCTCTACATAACAGATAGACAGTCCTCTCTACATAACAGTGGTAGGATCGACAGTCCTCTCTACATAACAGTGGTAGGATCGACAGTCCTCTCTACATAACAGTGGTAGGATCGACAGTCCTCTCTACATAACAGTGTTAGGATCGACAGTCCTCTCTACATAACAGTGGTAGGATCGACAGTCCTCTCTACATAACAGTGGTAGAATCGACAGTCCTCTCTACATAACAGTGGTAGGATCGACAGTCCTCTCTACATAACAGTGGTAGGATCGACAGTCCTCTCTACATAACAGTGGTAGGATCGACAGTCCTCTACATAACAGTGTTAGGATCGACAGTCCTCTCTACATAACAGTGGTAGGATCGACAGTCCTCTCTACATAACAGTGGTAGGATCGACAGTCCTCTCTACATAACAGTGGTAGGATCGACAGTCCTCTCTACATAACAGATAGACAGTCCTCTCTACATAACAGTGGTAGGATCGACAGTCCTCTCTACATAACAGTGGTAGGATCGACAGTCCTCTCTACATAACAGTGTTAGGATCGACAGTCCTCTACATAACAGTGTTAGGATCGACAGTCCTCTCTACATAACAGTGGTAGGATCGACAGTCCTCTCTAAATAACAGTGGTAGGATCGACAGTCCTCTCTACATAACAGTGGTAGGATCGACAGTCCTCTCTACATAACAGTGGTAGGATCGACAGTCCTCTCTACATAACAGATAGACAGTCCTCTCTACATAACAGTGGTAGGATCAACAGTCCTCTCTACATAACAGTGGTAGGATCGACAGTCCTCTCTACATAAGTGGTAGGATCGACAGTCCTCTCTACATAACAGTGTTAGGATCGACAGTCCTCTCTACATAACAGTGTTAGGATCGACAGTCCTCTACATAACAGTGTTAGGATCGACAGTCCTCTCTACATAACAGTGGTACGATCGACAGTCCTCTCTACATAACAGTGGTAGGATCGACAGTCCTCTCTACATAACAGTGGTAGGATCGACAGTCCTCTCTACATAACAGTGGTAGGATCGACAGTCCTCTCTACATAACAGTGGTAGGATCGACAGTCCTCTCTACATAACAGTGGTAGGATCGACAGTCCTCTACATAACAGTGTTAGGATCGACAGTCCTCTCTACATAACAGTGGTAGGATCGACAGTCCTCTCTACATAACAGTGGTAGGATCGACAGTCCTCTCTACATAAGTGTTAGGATCGACAGTCCTCTACATAACAGTGTTAGGATCGACAGTCCTCTCTACATAACAGTGGTAGGATCGACAGTCCTCTCTACATAACAGTGGTAGGATCGACAGTCCTCTCTACATAACAGTGGTAGGATCAACAGTCCTCACTACATAACAGTGGTAGGATCGACAGTCCTCTCTACATAACAGATAGACAGTCCTCTCTACATAACAGATAGACAGTCCTCTCTACATAACAGATAGACAGTCCTCTCTACATAACAGATAGACAGTCCTCTCTACATAACAGATAGACAGTCCTCTCTACATAACAGATAGACAGTCCTCTCTACATAACAGTGGTAGGATCGACAGTCCTCTCTACATAACAGATAGACAGTCCTCTCTACATAACAGATAGACAGTCCTCTCTACATAACAGATAGACAGTCCTCTCTACATAACAGATAGACAGTCCTCTCTACATAACAGATAGACAGTCCTCTCTACATAACAGATAGACAGTCCTCTCTACATAACAGTGGTAGGATCGACAGTCCTCTCTACATAACAGATAGACAGTCCTCTCTACATAACAGATAGACAGTCCTCTCTACATAACAGATAGACAGTCCTCTCTACATAACAGATAGACAGTCCTCTCTACATAACAGATAGACAGTCCTCTCTACATAACAGATAGACAGTCCTCTCTACATAACAGATAGACAGTCCTCTCTACATAACAGATAGACAGTCCTCTCTACATAACAGTGGTAGGATCGACAGTCCTCTCTACATAACAGTGGTAGGATCGACAGTCCTCTCTACATAACAGTGGTAGGATCGACAGTCCTCTCTACATAACAGTGGTAGGATCGACAGTCCTCTCTACATAACAGATAGACAGTCCTCTCTACATAACAGTGGTAGGATCGACAGTCCTCTCTACATAACAGTGGTAGGATCGACAGTCCTCTCTACATAACAGTGGTAGGATCGACAGTCCTCTCTACATAACAGTGGTAGGATCGACAGTCCTCTCTACATAACAGTGGTAGGATCGACAGTCCTCTCTACATAACAGATAGACAGTCCTCTCTACATAACAGTGGTAGGATCGACAGTCCTCTCTACATAACAGTGGTAGGATCGACAGTCCTCTCTACATAACAGTGTTAGGATCGACAGTCCTCTACATAACAGTGTTAGGATCGACAGTCCTCTCTACATAACAGTGGTAGGATCGACAGTCCTCTCTACATAACAGTGGTAGGATCGAAAGTCCTCTCTACATAACAGATAGACAGTCCTCTCTACATAACAGTGGTAGGATCGACAGTCCTCTCTACATAACAGTGTTAGGATCGACAGTCCTCTACATAACAGTGTTAGGATCGACAGTCCTCTCTACATAACAGTGGTACGATCGACAGTCCTCTCTACATAACAGTGGTAGGATCGACAGTCCTCTCTACATAACAGTGGTAGGATCGACAGTCCTCTCTACATAACAGTGGTAGGATCGACAGTCCTCTCTACATAACAGTGGTAGGATCGACAGTCCTCTCTACATAACAGTGGTAGGATCGACAGTCCTCTACATAACAGTGTTAGGATCGACAGTCCTCTCTACATAACAGTGGTAGGATCGACAGTCCTCTCTACATAACAGTGGTAGGATCGACAGTCCTCTCTACATAAGTGTTAGGATCGACAGTCCTCTACATAACAGTGTTAGGATCGACAGTCCTCTCTACATAACAGTGGTAGGATCGACAGTCCTCTCTACATAACAGTGGTAGGATCGACAGTCCTCTCTACATAACAGTGGTAGGATCAACAGTCCTCACTACATAACAGTGGTAGGATCGACAGTCCTCTCTACATAACAGATAGACAGTCCTCTCTACATAACAGATAGACAGTCCTCTCTACATAACAGATAGACAGTCCTCTCTACATAACAGATAGACAGTCCTCTCTACATAACAGATAGACAGTCCTCTCTACATAACAGATAGACAGTCCTCTCTACATAACAGTGGTAGGATCGACAGTCCTCTCTACATAACAGATAGACAGTCCTCTCTACATAACAGATAGACAGTCCTCTCTACATAACAGATAGACAGTCCTCTCTACATAACAGATAGACAGTCCTCTCTACATAACAGATAGACAGTCCTCTCTACATAACAGATAGACAGTCCTCTCTACATAACAGTGGTAGGATCGACAGTCCTCTCTACATAACAGATAGACAGTCCTCTCTACATAACAGATAGACAGTCCTCTCTACATAACAGATAGACAGTCCTCTCTACATAACAGATAGACAGTCCTCTCTACATAACAGATAGACAGTCCTCTCTACATAACAGATAGACAGTCCTCTCTACATAACAGATAGACAGTCCTCTCTACATAACAGTGGTAGGATCGACAGTCCTCTCTACATAACAGTGGTAGGATCGACAGTCCTCTCTACATAACAGTGGTAGGATCGACAGTCCTCTCTACATAACAGTGGTAGGATCGACAGTCCTCTCTACATAACAGATAGACAGTCCTCTCTACATAACAGTGGTAGGATCGACAGTCCTCTCTACATAACAGTGGTAGGATCGACAGTCCTCTCTACATAACAGTGGTAGGATCGACAGTCCTCTCTACATAACAGTGGTAGGATCGACAGTCCTCTCTACATAACAGTGGTAGGATCGACAGTCCTCTCTACATAACAGATAGACAGTCCTCTCTACATAACAGTGGTAGGATCGACAGTCCTCTCTACATAACAGTGGTAGGATCGACAGTCCTCTCTACATAACAGTGTTAGGATCGACAGTCCTCTACATAACAGTGTTAGGATCGACAGTCCTCTCTACATAACAGTGGTAGGATCAACAGTCCTCTCTACATAACAGTGGTAGGATCGAAAGTCCTCTCTACATAACAGATAGACAGTCCTCTCTACATAACAGTGGTAGGATCGACAGTCCTCTCTACATAACAGTGTTAGGATCGACAGTCCTCTACATAACAGTGTTAGGATCGACAGTCCTCTCTACATAACAGTGGTACGATCGACAGTCCTCTCTACATAACAGTGGTAGGATCGACAGTCCTCTCTACATAACAGTGGTAGGATCGACAGTCCTCTCTACATAACAGTGGTAGGATCGACAGTCCTCTCTACATAACAGTGGTAGGATCGACAGTCCTCTCTACATAACAGTGGTAGGATCGACAGTCCTCTACATAACAGTGTTAGGATCGACAGTCCTCTCTACATAACAGTGGTAGGATCGACAGTCCTCTCTACATAACAGTGGTAGGATCGACAGTCCTCTCTACATAAGTGTTAGGATCGACAGTCCTCTACATAACAGTGTTAGGATCGACAGTCCTCTCTACATAACAGTGGTAGGATCGACAGTCCTCTCTACATAACAGTGGTAGGATCGACAGTCCTCTCTACATAACAGTGGTAGGATCAACAGTCCTCTCTACATAACAGTGGTAGGATCGACAGTCCTCTCTACATAACAGATAGACAGTTCTCTCTACATAACAGATAGACAGTCCTCTCTACATAACAGATAGACAGTCCTCTCTACATAACAGATAGACAGTCCTCTCTACATAACAGATAGACAGTCCTCTCTACATAACAGTGGTAGGATCGACAGTCCTCTCTACATAACAGATAGACAGTCCTCTCTACATAACAGATAGACAGTCCTCTCTACATAACAGATAGACAGTCCTCTCTACATAACAGATAGACAGTCCTCTCTACATAACAGATAGACAGTCCTCTCTACATAACAGATAGACAGTCCTCTCTACATAACAGTGGTAGGATCGACAGTCCTCTCTACATAACAGATAGACAGTCCTCTCTACATAACAGATAGACAGTCCTCTCTACATAACAGATAGACAGTCCTCTCTACATAACAGATAGACAGTCCTCTCTACATAACAGATAGACAGTCCTCTCTACATAACAGATAGACAGTCCTCTCTACATAACAGATAGACAGTCCTCTCTACATAACAGTGGTAGGATCGACAGTCCTCTCTACATAACAGTGGTAGGATCGACAGTCCTCTCTACATAACAGTGGTAGGATCGACAGTCCTCTCTACATAACAGTGGTGTTTCTGAAAACACCAAAAAAGGAAACAAGCAGGAAAATAGAGAGAATATGAGTGTAATATAATACGCACTGCAGCAAGGTGAGACGTCACACACCTTTTTCTCCACTTTTAGACAGAAGTTTATTATCTTAAAAGATTAGTGATATAAATGTAATCTCATCACATTACACAGTCTATGAAACATGAGCGCTGAGTGATTCACACACACACACACACACACACACGCTGTCACCACGTTAGTTTCCGCGCTTTGCAAATCAGTGGGTTCGTCATGTACAGAGAGAACAGGAGTGGTCTGACGACCTCCTTGGTCCCCGAGTAGCAGATTGGAGCACATCAGCATGGAATAATTGAAACATCCCTCAGCTTGTCTGTCAGTCAGTCCTCCACAATGTTAGAGTGAGTGGATGGTACATTACTTAGAATGAGGACGTTTATCTGTGGCTGTGAATGCAAATGGGAGACAGGAGATGAGGACGTTTAGCGTTTATCTGTGGCTGTGAATGCAGATGGGAGACAGGAGATGAGGACGTTAATCTGTGGCTGTGAATACAGATGGAAGACAGGAGATGAGGACGTTAATCTGTGGCTGTGAATGCAGATGGGAGACAGGAGATGAGGACGTTAATCTGTGGCTGTGAATACCGATGGGAGACAGGAGATGAGGACGTTTATCGTTCATCTGTGGCTGTGAATACAGATGGGACAGTGAATGCAGATGGGAGACAGTAGATGAGGACGTTTATCTGTGGCTGTGAATGCAGATGGGAGACAGGAGATGAGGACGTTAATCTGTGGCTGTGAATGCAGATGGGAGACAGGAGATGAGGACGTTAATCTGTGGCTGTGAATACAGATGGGAGACAGGAGATGAGGACGTTAATCTGTGGCTGTGAATGCAGATGGGAGACAGGAGATGAGGATGTTAATCTGTGGCTGTGAATACAGATGGAAGACAGGAGATGAGGACGTTAATCTGTGGCTGTGAATGCAGATGGGAGACAGGAGATGAGGACGTATATCGTTAATCTGTGGCTGTGAATACAGATGGGTGATGAGGACGTTAATCTGTGGCTGTGAATGCAGAAAGGAAACAGGAGATGAGGACGTTAATCTGTGGCTGTGAATACAGATGGGACAGTGAATGCAGATGGAAGACAGTAGATGAGGACGTTTATCTGTGGCTGTGAATACAGATGGGACAGTGAATGCAGATGGGAGACAGTAGATGAGGACGTTTATCTGTGGCTGTGAATACAGATGGGACAGTGAATGCAGATGGGAGACAGTAGATGAGGACGTTTATCTGTGGCTGTGAATGCAGATGGGAGACAGCAGATGAGGACGTTTATCGTTAATCTGTGGCTGTGAATACAGATGGGCGATGAGGACGTTAATCTGTGGCTGTGAATGCAGAAAGGAAACAGGAGATGAGGACGTTAATCTGTGGTTGTGAATACAGATGGGAGACAGGAGATGAGGACGTTAATCTGTGGTTGTGAATACAGATGGGAGACAGGAGATGAGGACGTTAATCTGTGGTTGTGAATACAGATGGGAGACAGGAGATGAGGACGTTAATCTGTGGTTGTGAATACAGATGGGAGACAGGAGATGAGGACGTTTATCTGTGGCTGTGAATACAGATGGGAGACAGGAGATGAGGACGTTAATCTGTGGCTGTGAATACAGATGGGAGACAGGAGATGAGGACGTTAATCTGTGGTTGTGAATACAGATGGGAGACAGGAGATGAGGACGTTTATCTGTGGCTGTGAATACAGATGGGAGACAGGAGATGAGGACGTTAATCTGTGGCTGTGAATACAGATGGGAGACAGGAGATGATGACGTTAATCTGTGGTTGTGAATACAGATGGGAGACAGGAGATGAGGACGTTTATCTGTGGCTGTGAATACAGATGGGAGACAGGAGATGAGGACGTTAATCTGTGGCTGTGAATACAGACGGGAGACAGGAGATGAGGACGTTAATCTGTGGCTGTGAATACAGATGGGAGATGAGGACGTTAATCTGTGGCTGTGAATGCAGATGGGAGACAGGAGATGAGGACGTTAATCTGTGGCTGTGAATACAGATGGGAGACAGGAGATGAGGACGTTAATCTGTGGCTGTGAATACAGATGGGAGACAGGAGATGAGGACGTTAATCTGTGGCTGTGAATACAGATGGGAGACAGGAGATGAGGACGTTAATCTGTGGCTGTGAATACAGATGGGAGACAGGAGATGAGGACGTTAATCTGTGGCTGTGAATACAGATGGGAGACAGGAGATGAGGACGTTAATCTGTGGCTGTGAATACAGATGGGAGACAGGAGATGATGACGTTAATCTGTGGCTGTTAATACAGACGGGAGACAGGAGATGAGGACGTTAATCTGTGGCTGTGAATACAGATGGGAGACAGGAGATGAGGACGTTAATCTGTGGCTGTGAATACAGATGGGAGACAGGAGATGATGACGTTAATCTGTGGCTGTTAATACAGACGGGAGAGCAGAGTACTACCTGGTGTTGAGGACATTTTGTGTCCTAAATAGCACCCTATTCCCTACTTTTCACCAGGGCCAGTAGAGCTCGGATTTAGAGAATAGGGTACCGCTTGGGAACAGCTTTTGTTGCGTGCTGTAATAACTAACAGGTTAATAAATTAGATTAGCAGGGGACAGTTTCTATAGTTCCCTCAGCACTTCCTCGGCTGATATCAAATATCCCACGTGGAAAAGGTGAGTGGGAGAGAAATCATATCCTTCAGATAAATAAAGATTAGTGGAGATTGAGATTCTGGGGTGATAATGATTATCTTCACTCGTACTGAACACTCTAGGGTTACACACAGAGTCCTGAACACACTAGGGTTACACACAGAGTACTGAACACTCTAGGGTTACATACAGAGTACTGAACACTCTGAACACTATAGGGTTACACAGAGTACTGAACACTATAGGGTTACACACAGAGTACTGAACACACTAGGGTTACACACAGAGTACTGAACACACTAGGGTTACACACAGAGTACTGAACACTCTAGGGTTACACACAGAGTACTGAACACTATAGGGTTACATACAGAGTACTGAACACACTAGGGTTACACACAGAGTACTGAACACACTAGGGTTACACACAGAGTACTGAACACTCTGAACACTATAGGGTTACACACAGAGTACTGAACACTATAGGGTTACATACAGAGTACTGAACACTCTAGGGTTACACACAGAGTACTGAACACTCTAGGGTTACACACAGAGTACTGAACACTCTAGGGTTACACACAGAGTACTGAACACTCTAGGGTTACATACAGAGTACTGAACACACTAGGGTTACATACAGAGTAATGAACACTCTATGGTTACATACAGAGTAATGAACACTCTAGGGTTACACACAGAGTACTGAACACTATAGGGTTACATACAGAGTACTGAACACACTAGGGTTACACACAGAGTACTGAACACACTAGGGTTACACACAGAGTACTGAACACTCTGAACACTATAGGGTTACACACAGAGTACTGAACATTATAGGGTTACATACAGAGTACTGAACACTCTAGGGTTACACAGAGTACTGAACACTCTAGGGTTACACACAGAGTACTGAACACTCTAGGGTTACACACAGAGTACTGAACACTCTAGGGTTACACACAGAGTACTGAACACTCTAGGGTTACACACAGAGTACTGAACACACTGGTTGTCTGACCTCTGCTGTTATCGGCACTATAAAGGGATACGGTGTCATTTGGGACACACAATTCTCTCTCCTGTCATTTACAGGGGTGAAGCCAGAAACACTAGTCACTGAGCCAGTAGATCCACTTCCCTGGTTTCACCCCTGAGCCAGTAGATCCACTTCCCTGGTTTCACCCCTGAGCCAGTAGATCCACTTCCCTGGTTTCACCCCTGAGCCAGTAGATCTACTTCCCTGGTTTCACCCCTGAGCCAGTAGATCCACTTCCCTGGTTTCACCCCTGAGCCAGTAGATCCACTTCCCTGGTTTCACCCCTGAGCCAGTAGATCCACTTCCCTGGTTTCACCCCTGAGCCAGTAGATCCACTTCCCTGGTTTCACCCCTGAGCCAGTAGATCCACTTCCCTGGTTTCACCCCTGAGCCAGTAGTTCCACATCCCTGGTTTCACCAATGAGCCAGTAGATCCACTTCCCTGGTTTCACAACTGAGCCAGTAGATCCACTTCCCTGGTTTCACCACTGAGCCAGTAGATCCACATCCCTGGTTTCACCCCTGAGCCAGTAGGTCCACTTCCCTGGTTTCACCACTGAGCCAGTAGATCCACTTCCCTGGTTTCACCCCTGAGCCAGTAGATCCACTTCCCTGGTTTCACCACTGAGCCAGTAGATCCACTTCCCTGGTTTCACCCCTGAGCCACTAGATCCACTTCCCTGGTTTCACCCCTGAGCCAGTAGATCCACTTCCCTGGTTTCACCACTGAGCCAGTAGATCCACTTCCCTGGTTTCACCCCTGAGACAGTAGATCCACTTCCCTGGTTTCACCACTGAGCCAGTAGATCCACTTCCCTGGTTTCACCACTGAGCCAGTAGGTCCACTTCCCTGGTTTCACCACTGAGCCAGTAGATCCACTTCCCTGGTTTCACCACTGAGCCAGTAGATCCACTTCCCTGGTTTCACCCCTGAGCCAGTAGATCCACATCCCTGGTTTCACCCCTGAGCCAGTAGATCCACTTCCCTGGTTTCACCACTGAGCCAGTAGGTCCACTTCCCTGGTTTCACCCCTGAGCCAGTAGATCCACTTCCCTGGTTTCACCCCTGAGCCAGTAGATCCACTTCCCTGGTTTCACCACTGAGCCAGTAGATCCACTTCCCTGGTTTCACCACTGAGCCAGTAGAGCCACTTCCCTGGTTTCACCCCTGAGCCAGTAATTTTGCTGCTCAATTTGATCATTAATCATCCAATCCTGTTATCTTTTTCTATTGCAACATGCGCTTTTGCAATCAGAGAGGGAGAACCCTTTCTTTGTAGACCTTCGTCTAAATGCAACCTGCTTCACACTACCTCCTTCACACTACCACGTCTATGAGCTGGAGGGCAGGTAGGGCCAGGGAGACTGGGGATGGGGAGGCAGCTGGGGCAGGGGACAGAGAGACTGGGTAGGGAGAGAGCTGGGGCAGGGGACAAGGGCCAGGGAGACTGGGGATGGGGAGGGAGCTGGGGCAGGGGACAGAGAGACTGAGGAGGGAGGGAGCTGGGGCAGGGGCCAAGGAGACTGGGGAGGGAGCTGGGGCAGGGGCCAAGGAGACTGGGGAGGGAGGGAGCTGGGGCAGAGGACAAGGGCCAGGGAGACTGGGGATGGGGAGGGAGCTGGGGCAGGGGACAGAGAGACTGAGGAGGGAGGGAGCTGGGGCAGGGGCCAAGGAGACTGGGGAGGGAGCTGGGGCAGGGCAGGAGCCAGGGAGACTGGGGAGGGGGAGGGAGCTGGGGCAGGGGACAGAGAGTCTGGGGAGGGAGCTGCGGCAGGGGCCAAGGAGACTGGGGAGGGAGGAAGCTGGGGCAGGGGCCAGGGAGACTGAGGATGGGGAGGGAGCTGTGGCAGGGGACAGAGAGACTGGGGAGGGAAGAGCTGGGGCAGGGGACAGAGAGACTTGGGAGGGAGCTGTGGCAGGGGACAGAGAGACTGAGGATGGGGAGGGAGCTGAGGCAGGGTCTGTATGTCCTGTATGGGTAGTTGTGAAATGCATGAGATACAATATAGTATAGTATATAATATAGCATAAAGTATAATATAATATAGCATAGTATATAATATAATATAGTATATAGTATAATATAGCATAGTATATAATATAGTATATAATATAGTATATATTATAATATAGCATAGTATATAATATAGTATATATTATAATATAGCATAGTATATAATATAGTATATAATATAGCATATAGCATAGTATATAATATAGTATAATATAACATAGTATATAACAGAGTATATAGTATATTATAGTATATAATATAGTATATAGTTAAATATAGTATAGTATATAACATAGTTTGGTATATAACATAGTATATAGTATAGTATATAATATAGTATAGTATATAAAATAGTATATAGTATAATATAGTATATAGTATAATATAGTGTAGTATATATTATAGTATAATTATTTTTGGAATGTACTCGGCTGGCTGAAGCTTTAGTCCTAGTGTAAACCTCTGTCTCTACCCACTGGCTAAATTCGTAGTTGTTGCTTTATATGAGAATTACCGGAAGCTAAAGTCCTAGTGTTACTGGGTCAGAATGAAAGCTCTGAGAATTACCGGAAGCTAAAGTCCTCGTGTTACTGGGTCAGAATGAAAGCTCTGAGAATTACCGGAAGCTAAAGTCCTCGTGTTACTGGGTCAGAATGAAAGCTCTGAGAATTACCGGAAGCTAAAGTCCTAGTGTTACTGGGTCAGAATGAAAGCTCTGAGAATTACCGGAAGCTAAAGTCCTCGTGTTACTGGGTCAGAATGAAAGCTCTGAGAATTACCGGAAGCTAAAGTCCTCGTGTTACTGGGTCAGAATGAAAGCTCTGAGTTACTGGAAGCTAAAGTCCTCGTGTTACTGGGTCAGAATGAAAGCTCTGAGAGTTACTGGAAGCTAAAGTCCTCGTGTTACTGGGTCAGAATGAAAGCTCTGAGTTACTGGAAGCTAAAGTCCTCGTGTTACTGGGTCAGAATGAAAGCTCTGAGAGTTACTGGAAGCTAAAGTCCTCGTGTTACTGGGTCAGAATGAAAGCTCTGAGTTACTGGAAGCTAAAGTCCTTGTGTTACTGGGTCAGAATGAAAGCTCTGAGAATTAATTCACACTCAGGTCCCACACTGACCTGACCTAATAGTCTGAACTTTCACCCTCAGGTCCCACACTGACCTAATGGTCTGACCTTTCACCCTCAGGTCCTGCACTGACCTAACCTAATAGTCTGACCTTTCACCCTCAGGTCCCACACTGACCTAATGGTCTGACCTTTGACCTCAGGTCCTACACTGACCTAATTGTCTGATCTTTCACCTTCAGGTCCCACACTGACCTACACTGACAAGCATTTTGCTACACTCGCAATAACATCTGCTAACCATGCGTATGTGACCAATACAATTTTATTTGATTTAGTCTGACGTTCGAGCACAAATCCTCCCTTCAGCTTCACATACTGTGTAGGCCTTAATCCTTCACTACATGTATAATGCACAATGAGTGTACAAAACATTAGGAACACCTTCCTAATATTGATTTGCACCCCCTTCTGCCCTCAGAACAGCCTCACTTCATCCGGGCATGGACTCTACAAGGAGTCAATAGTGTTCCACAGGGCAGGGACTCTACAAGGAGTCAATAGTGTTCCACAGGGCAGGGACTCTACAAGGAGTCAATAGTGTTCCACAGGGCAGGGACTCTACAAGGAGTCAATAGTGTTCCACAGGGCATGGACTCTACAAGGAGTCAATAGTGTTCCACAGGGCATGGACTCTACAAGGAGTCAATAGTGTTCCACAGGGCATGGACTCTACAAGGAGTCAATAGTGTTCCGCAGGGCATGGACTCTACAAGGAGTCAATAGTGTTCCACAGGGCATGGACTCTACAAGGAGTCAATAGTGTTCCACAGGGCATGGACTCTACAAGGAGTCGATAGTGTTCCACAGGGCATGGACTCTACAAGGAGTCAATAGTGTTCCACAGGGCAGGGACTCTACAAGGAGTCAATAGTGTTCTACAGGGCAGGGACTCTACAAGGAGTCAATAGTGTTCCACAGGGCAGGGACTCTACAAGGAGTCAATAGTGTTCCACAGGGCAGGGACTCTACAAGGAGTCAATAGTGTTCCACAGGGCAGGGACTCTACAAGGAGTCAATAGTGTTCCACAGGGCAGGAACTCTACAAGGAGTCAATAGTGTTCCACAGGGCAGGAACTCTACAAGGAGTCAATAGTGTTCCACAGGGCAGGAACTCTACAAGGAGTCAATAGTGTTCCACAGGGCATGGACTCTACAAGGTGTTGAAAGCGTTCCATAGGAATGCTGGCCCGTGTGGACTCCAATTCTCCCCCACAGTTGTGTCAAGTTGTCTGGATGTCCTCTGGGTGGTGGACCATTCTTGATACACACGGGAAACTGTTGAGTGTGTAAAACCCAGCAGCGTTGCAGTTCTTGACACAAACCGGTGCGCCTGGCCCTACTACCATACCCCGTTCAAAGGCACCTACTACCATACCCCGTTCAAAGGCACCTACTACCATACCCCGTTCAAAGGCACCTACTACCATACCCCGTTCAAAGACACCTACTACCATACCCTGTTCAAAGGTACCTACTACCATACCCCGTTCAAAGGCACCTACTACCATACCCCGTTCAAAGGCACCTACTACCATACCCCGTTCAAAGGCACCTACTACCATACCCCGTTCAAAGGCACCTACTACCATACCCCGTTCAAAGACACCTACTACCATACCCCGTTCAAAGACACCTACTACCATACCCCGTTCAAAGGCACCTACTACCATACCCCGTTCAAAGGCACCTACTACCATACCCCGTTCAAAGACACCTACTACCATACCCTGTTCAAAGGTACCTACTACCATACCCCGTTCAAAGGCACCTACTACCATACCCCGTTCAAAGGCACCTACTACCATACCCCGTTCAAAGGCACCTACTACCATACCCCGTTCAAAGGCACCTACTACCATACCCCGTTCAAAGACACCTACTACCATACCCCGTTCAAAGACACCTACTACCATACCCCGTTCAAAGGCACCTACTACCATACCCCGTTCAGACACCTACTACCATACCCTGTTCAAAGACACCTACTACCATACCCCGTTCAAAGGCACCTACTACCATACCCCGTTCAAAGGCACCTACTACCATACCCCGTTCAAAGGCACCTACTACCATACCCCGTTCAAAGACACCTACTACCATACCCCGTTCAGACACCTACTACCATACCCCCGTTCAGACACCTACTACCATACCCCGTTCAAAGGTACCTACTACCATACCCCGTTCAGACACCTACTACCATACCCCGTTCAGACACCTACTACCATACCCCCGTTCAGACACCTACTACCATACCCCGTTCAAAGGTACCTACTACCATACCCCGTTCAGACACCTACTACCATACCCCCGTTCAGACACCTACTACCATACCCCGTTCAAAGGTACCTACTACCATACCCCCGTTCAAAGGCACCTACTACCATACCCCGTTCAAAGGCACCTACTACCATACCCCGTTCAAAGGCACCTACTACCATACCCCGTTCAAAGACACCTACTACCATACCCCGTTCAGACACCTACTACCATACCCCCATTCAGACACCTACTACCATACCCCGTTCAAAGGTACCTACTACCATACCCCGTTCAGACACCTACTACCATACCCCCGTTCAGACACCTACTACCATACCCCGTTCAAAGGTACCTACTACCATACCCCCGTTCAGACACCTACTACCATACCCCGTTCAAAGGTACCTACTACCATACCCCCGTTCAAAGGCACCTACTACCATACCCCGTTCAAAGGCACCTACTACCATACCCCGTTCAAAGGCACCTAGTACCATACCCCTGTTCAAAGGCACCTACTACCATACCCCGTTCAAAGGCACCTACTACCATACCCCGTTCAAAGGCACCTACTACCATACCCCGTTCAAAGGCACCTACTACCATACCCCGTTCAAATGCACCTACTACCATACCCCGTTCAAAGGCACCTACTACCATACCCCTGTTCAAAGGCACCTAGTACCATACCCCTGTTCAAAGGCACCTACTACCATACCCCGTTCAAAGGCACCTACTCCCATACCCTGTTCAAAGGCACCTACTACCATACCCCGTTCAAAGGCACCTACTACCATACCCCGTTCAAAGGCACCTACTACCATACCCCGTTCAAATGCACCTACTACCATACCCCCGTTCAGACACCTACTACCATACCCCGTTCAAAGGCACCTACTACCATACCCCGTTCAAAGGCACCTACTACCATACCCCGTTCAAAGGCACCTACTACCATACCCCGTTCAAAGGCACCTACTACCATACCCCCGTTCAGACACCTACTACCATACCCCGTTCAAAGGCACCTACTACCATACCCCGTTCAAAGGCACCTACTACCATACCCCGTTCAAAGGCACCTACTACCATACCCCGTTCAAAGGCACCTACTACCATACCCCGTTCAAAGGCACCTACTACCATACCCCGTTCAGACACCTACTACCATACCCTGTTCAAAGGCACCTATCACCATACCCCGTTCAAAGGCACCTACTACCATACCCCGTTCAAAGGCACCTACTACCATACCCCGTTCAAAGGCACCTACTACCATACCCCGTTCAAAGGCACCTACTACCATACCCCGTTCAGACACCTACTACCATACCCCGTTCAAAGGCACCTACTACCATACCCCGTTCAAAGGCACCTACTACCATACCCCGTTCAGACACCTACTACCATACCCCGTTCAAAGGCACCTACTACCATACCCCCGTTCAAAGGCACCTACTACCATACCCCGTTCAAAGGCACCTACTACCATACCCCCGTTCAGACACCTACTACCATACCCCGTTCAAAGGCACCTACTACCATACCCCCATTCAGACACCTACTACCATACCCCGTTCAAAGGCACCTACTACCATACCCCGTTCAGACACCTACTACCATACCCCGTTCAAAGGCACCTACTACCATACCCCGTTCAGACACCTACTACCATACCCCGTTCAAAGGCACCTACTACCATACCCTGTTCAAAGGCACCTACTACCATACCCCGTTCAAAGGCACCTACTACCATACCCTGTTCAAAGACACCTACTACCATACCCCGTTCAAAGGCACCTACTACCATACCCCGTTCAAAGGCACCTACTACCATACCCCGTTCAAAGGCACCTAGTACCATACCCCGTTCAAAGGCACCTACTACCATACCCCGTTCAAAGGCACCTACTACCATACCCCGTTCAGACACCTACTACCATACCCTGTTCAAAGGTACCTACTACCATACCCCGTTCAAAGGCACCTACCACCATACCCTGTTCAAAGGCACCTACTACCATACCCTGTTCAAAGGTACCTACTACCATACCCCGTTCAAAGACCCCTACTACCATACCCCGTTCAAAGGCACCTACTACCATACCCCGTTCAAAGGCACCTACCACATACCCCGTTCAGACACCTACTACCATACCCTGTTCAAAGGTACCTACTACCATACCCCGTTCAAAGACCCCTACTACCATACCCCGTTCAAAGGCACTTAAATATTTTGTCTTGCCCGTTCACCCTCTGAATGGCACACAGACACAATACAATCCACGTCTCAATTGTCTCAAGGCTTAAAAATCCTTCTTTAACGTGACTCCTCCCCTTCATCTACACTGATTTGAAGTGGATTTAACAGGTGACATCAATAAGGGATCATAGCTTTCACCTGGATTCACCTGGTCAGTCTATCTCCTGGAAAGACATAAACTGATGGTTTTTATACTCAGCGTATATACAGTAGGTCCTATACACACACACAGGGGAGAGAGTTGATACTATATGAACAGAGACTGTTGGTACTATTTATTAGAGTCTGTTTTGTAGGTAGTGTGCGGTAGAGGAGAAAAAACACTTGAGTGTTCTTTACAGAGATCAGTCATGCCGTGTTAGCCCAGTAGGGCCCAAGGTCAACCCATTCAATAGTATGAAAACACATTTCAAATCGAGATCCAATTAGCGGAGAACCTCGAAACCCGAGCACCAGGGCATTCTATAACATATCATCTCTATTATATATTGGACCTGTTGAAAGAGGACAGTTGTGTTCTATAGGATACTATAGCAAATGGATAGGGACCACACAGGTCAATCAGATTGTCCTTCCTGTGTGTGTGTGTGTGTGTGTGTGTGTGTGTGTCTGTGTGCCTGCATGCATTTTTGTCTGTGTGTGCGCACGCGTGTGTGTTTGTGTGTGTTTGTGTGTGTGCGTGCATGCGTTTTTGTCTGTGTTTGTGTGTGTATATGTGTGTGCGTGCATATGTGTGTGCGCACGCGTGTGTGTTTGTGTGTGTGTTTGTGTGCGTGCGTATGTGTGTATGTGTTTGCGTGTGTGTGAATGTGTGTGTGTGTGTGTTTCTGTGTGTGTGTTTCTGTGTGTGTGTGTGTGTGTGTGTGTGTGTTTCTGTGTGTGTGTGTTTCTGTGTGTGTGTGTGTGTGTGTTTATGTGTGTGTTTCTGTCTGTGTGTGTGTGTGTGTGTGTGTGTGTGTGTGTTTCTGTGTGTGTGTGTGTGTGTGTTTGCGTGTGTGTGTGTGTTTCTGTGTGTGTCATTCATCATTGTGATGATAATCCACCTGATTGACTGTGGAGAAATTTGTTCCAGGTGGATGATGGGATACCTCATCTCTGACACACCAATCAGAGGGCTCCGTTTAATCTACACTGATGTTTAACACCTACGTGTGATGTGGCTGTCATCTGAAATGGGCATTATTGAACACAACAAGTAGAATGAATGGCACCCTATTCCCTTCATAGTGCACTACTTTTGACCAGGGCCCATAGGGTAGTAGTGCACTACGTAGGGGGGTAGGGTACAATTGATGGATGCATGCCTATATCTATCGACCTAGCAGTGCCATGGAGGACAGCTCTGCCTGTGGGCAGTGACAGACTCACCGAGTGGTTGGACCTACTGTCCAATAGTCTTCCTTTTGTATTTCTCTGAAACGGCTGATGATGTCATTATCACGTTGCAGCACGACCCTGTCAGCCACAGTACGACACCTGATATGGGCGTTTTTACAACACTGAAGATGGAAACGATTTAACAGCAGGAAGCACTTAACTTAGAGGGACATCAATTGAAGATGTTTGGGGGGGAAAAAATGAATATCTACCATTAAACATGTTTTCATATCTACCATTAAACATGTCTTCATATCTACCATTAAACATGTCTTCATATCTACCATTAAACATGTTTTCATATCTACCATTAAACATGTCTTCATATCTACCATTAAACATGTTTTCATATCTACCATTAAACACGTCTTCATATCTACCATTAAACATGTTTTCATATCTACCATTACACATGTTCTCATATCTACCATTAAACATGTTTTCATATCTACCATTAACTACCATTACACATGTTTTCATATCTACCATTAAACACGTTTTCATATCTACCATTAAACACGTTTTCATATCTACCATTAAACACGTTTTCATATCTACCATTAAACACGTTTTCATATCTACCATTAAACACGTTTTCATATCTACCATTAAACACGTTTTCATATCTACCATTAAACACGTTTTCATATCTACCATTAACACGTCTTCATATCTACCATTACACATGTTTTCATATCTACCATTAACTACCATTAAACATGTCTTCATATCTACCATTAACTACCATTAAACATGTTTTCATATCTACCATTACACATGTTTTCATATCTACCATTAACTACCATTAAACATGTTTTCATATCTACCATTAAATATGTCGTCATATCTACCATTAAACATGTGTACATGTCTATTGACTTCATTTCACTGACTATAGCGTTACTCTTAGCTAACTTATAGGGCTTTTCCTCAATACAGTCCGTTACTCCTTCCAGACAAAATATCTCTATCAAACACTCGTACAGGTCCGACATGTCTGATTGATATGAGAGGCAATAGGATAACGTCCTGTCTCGTACAGGTCCTACATGTCTGATTGATATGAGAGGCAATAGAATAACGTCCTGTCTCGTACAGGTCCTACATGTCTGATTGATATGAGAGGCAATAGGATATTTAGAAAATATGTTTCCTCATTTTTTTTTAAACCGCATTGTTGGTTAAGGGCTTGTAAGTAAGCATTTCATGGTAAGGCCTACAACTGTTGTATTCTTCGCATATGACAAATACAATGTGATTTGATTTGAATTACATCCTGTCTCGTACAGGTCCTGTATTTCATTCATAAGAGAGACAATTAAAAGCCACCCACCTTCCAACTAAATCAAAGCCACCCACCTTCCAACTAAATCAAAGCCACCCACCTTCCAACTAAATCAAAGCCACCCACCTTCCAACTAAATCAAAGCCACCCACCTTCCAACTAAACTAAAGCAACCTACCTTCCAACTAAACTAAAGCCACACACCAGCCAACTAAACTAAAGCCACCCACCTTCCAAATAAACTAAAGCCACACATCTTCCAACTAAACTAGTCACCCACCCACCAGCCAACTAAACTAAAGCCACACACCTTCCAACTAAACTAGCCACCCACCCACCAGCCAACTAAACTAGCCACCCACCCACCAGCCAACTAAACTAAAGTCACCCACCTACCAACTAAACTAAAGTCACCCACCTACCAACTAAACTAAGTCACCCACCTACCAACTAAACTAAGTCACCCCCCTACCAACTAAACTAAGTCACCCCCCTACCAACTAAACTAAGTCACCCCCCTACCAACTAAACTAAGTCACCCCCCTACCAACTAAACTAAGTCACCCCCCTACCAACTAAACTAAGTCACCCCCCTACCAACTAAACTAAGTCACCCCCTACCAACTAAACTAAGTCACCCCCCTACCAACTAAACTAAGTCACCCCCCACCAACTAAACTAAGTCACCCCCTACCAACTAAACTAAGTCACCCCCTACCAACTAAACTAAGTCACCCCCTACCAACTAAACTAAGTCACCCCCTACCAACTAAACTAAGTCACCCCCCACCAACTAAACTAAGTCACCCCCCTACCAACTAAACTAAGTCACCCCCTACCAACTAAACTAAGTCACCCCCTACCAACTAAACTAAGTCACCCCCCTACCAACTAAACTAAGTCACCCCCCACCAACTAAACTAAGTCACCCCCTTGCTCAACTTTTAGTGTTACTTTGAAACAGACACCAATGATTCTAGCTCTGAGGCAAGCCAAGTGATGGGATCCATAGTAACATGATGTTATCCAGAAAAAATGATTTTTTGGGGGGGGGGGGGGGGGTTGTCAGAGAAAAGACCATTAAGAATTCAGCTTTGATCTAACGCAGCTACTGCAAAGCCTTAGTCTGTAATCAACTCAGCTGGGAGCCTGGCACATAGATTTTGTACTGAAATTGCTTTGGGATGCAGGTGTGTTTGGGGTAAACAAAATAATTTTGTCTACTTACTCATAGAAGGTGGTCCATCCGTTGTTGTTACTCTTCGTAGCCAGCAATGAGGAGCTCCCGTGATAGGTCATCATAGCCAGCTCCTGCCCCTGAGCAGCGATGGTCTTCAGGGCGTTGTTGGTCCCAATGGTGAACCAGAAAGTCTGTCCATCAGGCACCATCAACCACAGAGGCATGCCTGTTGTATCCCTCCTGATCAATCAATCAATTCATTCATCAAACTTCATGTACAGTGTATATAGCATATTTCTGACAGCAAATGCAGTTGAAAGTGCTTAACGAATAAACTAATAAAAGGTGAAAAAGAAAAAAAAAAATTTTTCTAGACAAACATAAAACTAAGATAACAATTCAATTAGTAAAATAACAGACTAGTGTAGCAACAAAACAGATACATGAATAGATAAAGGCAGGACACCTGATCGTCACTATGTTGTTGTTCTGATCCGTGATGCTGGCCAGGTCTCCCTCTCCGGAGTAGGTCAGGTTATAGATGTCATCCCCAGTGGTCAGACTCTGAGTATAGATGTGACTGCCATTGGAGTCAAAGAGATAGAGTTCATCGCTAATCGGGGAGGAGACCTCGTACATGCTCAGTGGGTTCAGGTAAGGCTTGTTCCGTCGGACGGAGCGAATACGGATGTTGCCAAGGTCGGCGACGAAGAGTTCACCGTCAGGGGAGACGGCCAATGACGACGGGGCGTTGACTCTGGCATCTTTTGCGTAGCCATCGTCGCCGGAGTAACAGTCACAGTTAGCGTCGTTGTTACAGTCACAGCCGCTGGGCGCCCCGGCCACCAATGAAATCTCTCCGTTGGTGGACACCTGAAATTTACAGGAAATGTTTACATCCGAGTAAAAGATGCTCCGTCTTGTCCGGACAGAGAGTATTACAGTGCGTTCAACGATCATGATCATTGCAAGTAAAACAGTAAAACAGTACAATAGTAGTCTAGGTAATCAATCAATCAATCAATCAATCTAATGTATTTACAAAGCCCTTTTTACGTCAGCTGATATCTCAAAGTGCTGTACAGAAACCCAGCCTAAAACCCCAAACAGCAAGCAATGCAGGTGTAAAGCACGGTGGCTAGGAAAAACTCCCTAGAAAGGCAGGAACCTAGGAAGAAAACTAGAGAGGAACCAGGCTATGGGGGGTGGCCAATTCTCTTCTGGCTGTGCCAGGTGGAGATTATGGTGCGTCACTTGAGTGGGTTGAGTCACTGATGTGATCTTCCTGTCTGGGTTGTCTGGGTTGGCGCCCCCCCCTGGGTTTCTGTACAGCACTTTGAGATATCAGCTGATGTAAGAAGGGCTATATAAATACATTTGATTTGATTCTAACAGATTATAAAGGGTTATATTGTGAGACTGGATAAGTCCAAGTATGATGGACTCAGATAAGTCCAGTTATGATGGACCCAGATAAGTCCAGGTATGATGGACCCAGATATGATGGACCCAGATATGATGGACCCAGATAAGTCCAGGTATGATGGACCCAGATATGATGGACCCAGATATGATGGACCCGGATAGGATGGACCCGGATATGATGGACCCAGATAAGTCCAGGTATGATGGACCCAGATAAGTCCAGGTATGATGGACCCAGATATGATGGACCCAGATAAGTCCAGGTACGATGGACCCAGATAAGTCCAGGTACGATGGACCCAGATAAGTCCAGGTACGATGGACCCAGATAAGTCCAGGTACGATGGACCCAGATAAGTCCAGGTACGATGGACCCAGATAAGTCCAGGTACGATGGACCCAGATAAGTCCAGGTACGATGGACCCAGATAAGTCCAGGTACGATGGACCCAGATAAGTCCAGGTACGATGGACCCAGATAAGTCCAGGTACGATGGACCCAGATAAGTCCAGGTATGATGGACCCAGATAAGTCCAGGTAAAAGTAAGAAGTTGTTTCTCTATCTCACCTGTCTCACACGGTTGATCTTCTTCTCGTCTGACTCAGAGATATACAGGATGCCATTGTGAGAGACGGCGAGAGCGTTGGCCGACTCCAGGGTGGCGTGGACGGCCACCTTGCTGACCAGGAAGTGGTCCAGGCCGGGCACCTGGCAGTGCATGGGCCTCCCTGCCACGATACGCACCTGGTGGTTACAATTGACATTTGAATCATTTAAATGTACCAGACGGTCTAACACTCTTATCCAGAGGGAATTACAATCAGCGCATTCAACTAAGGTCAGTGCATTCAACTAAGGTCAGTGTATTCAACTTACGTAGGTAAAACAACCACATATCACAATATTTTCAAGTAAAGTCTAGTACAGTACAGTCTAGTGTTTTGTTTCCTCACCTGGTGGTTCTCTGAGATCTGTAGTACCACATTGTTATCCAGGACATACAGAGAGTTATCCATGGGACTGACAGCCAGGTCTGTGGGCCACTCCAGACGCACCTACAGAGGAACAGACACACAACATACAGAGAGTTATCCATGGGACTGACAGCCAGGTCTGTGGGCCACTCCAGACGCACCTACAGAGGAACAGACACACAGCATACAGAGAGTTATCCATGGGACTGACTGAGAGGTCAACAACAGACAGTAGAGATGTGAGGAGAGGTCAACAACAGACAGTAGAGATGTGAGGAGAGGAGGCAGTAGAGATGTGAGGAGAGGTCAACAACAGACAGTAGAGTTGTGAGGAGAGGAGAAAGTAGAGCTGTGAGGAGAGGAGGCAGTAGAGCTGTGAGGAGAGGAGACAGTAGAGCTGTGAGGAGAGGAGACAGTAGAGATGTGAGGAGAGGTCTGGGAGGTGAGTGGACCACTCCAGATACACCTGAGGGGGGGGGGAGACAGACAGACAGACAGACAGACAGACAGACAGACAGACAGACAGACAGACAGACAGACAATGTGAGGACAGGTGCTTCAGGTCCAAAACTGAAAGTATGTTTGTATCGATCAACACATTTTTCACATTCATTTGAGAGGGAAACAAAAGCCTGGGGGGGCAACAAGAGTTGTTGAGAAGCATTTATAGGACTGGTAGATAGTGTTGAAAACATCCAGCTATCTCATAACAGCTCCACAGGCCTGGGAGCTCATTTAGGGAGGAGATATACTATAGCCACACCTCAGCCCTCCACCCCTCACAGTGGATGTCTCTCTCAGCTGTGGGTCATTAATTTGTTAATGGAAAAAAAAACACGGCAGGAGGTAAAGTCCTTGAAGAGAAAATGGAGGACTAACCCCCCCCACACACACACACACCACCACAAATGGAGGACTACTTATGGAATGAAAGGCACTGCTCACCTCCAGCCTCCCAAATTATGACTTATTGTTATGAAAATAATACCCCCCCCCCCCCCCCACACGCCTCTCTGAGGAGAGCTATATGAAGCGTCGTATTTCAACAGCAAAAAGGAAAAGAGCTCTTCATTTACTGGGAAATAGAAAGGGCATTTCTCGATGCCCGGACAGTTTATCACATGAGGGCTGGATGATTCCTCATCCTACAACTGGGAAATAGGACAAAGCAGGATCAAATTACCTTGCAATTACTACACCTGAGTAACCTTTCATAGTGGGTTGGTTAATAATACAATGTTCACAAACCTCCAACCTCAGAAAATGATTGGGGAGCAATCCGTAAAGTATCAACTAATATGTTAACATAGTGGTAAATTATGTTATGAACTTGGCTTCGTCAAAACAGAAATCCTCAATTTATTAAGAGAATACTTTGAAGGGTATTTTATAGACTGTGTATAACAACAACAACAACAACAACAAAAACAACAACAAAACAACACACAGATGGTGAAAATCCTGCAGAATTCAACACTGTGAGAGACAATATACATCACGGTGACTTGTCTATAGAGGAAGATACAGGGTTTTGATTTGGTCACAAAGTGGGTTCAACCTTCAACTGACAATAGTTGAACAATACATCAGCAAAAAAAAACATAGATGAAAAACTTAAAACCGCTGACTTGTGGATTAAAATGGCCCGGGGGAAATTGTTTCTAACTGATAAATGTGAAATAAGCTCAGGATGCCACGTTAAATTCCACTTCACAAGCTGATCCCAACAGCTCTGCCTGCCTGCATTCTACAAGCCTCCAGCCTCCAATAAAAACACAGATAGCTAGAACTCCCCAACCCATCCCCTTCCCCCCATCCCAACCCCAACATAAATAGCTAGGCCTCCCCCAACCCAATCCCCTTTCCGCAATCCCAACCCCAACATTAAGAGCTAGGCCTCGCGAACCCATCCCCTTCCCCCCATCCCAACCCCAACATAAATAGCTAGGCCTCCCCAACCCATCCCCTTCCCCCCCATCCCCAACATTAAGAGCTAGGCCTCCCACCAACCCAAGCCCCTTCCCCCCATCCCCAACATTAAGAGCTAGGCCTCCCACCAACCCAATCCCCTTCCCCCCATCCCAACCCCAACATAAATAGCTAGGCCTCCCCAACCCATTCCCTTCCCCCCATCCCAACCCAAACATAAATAGCTAGGCCTCCCCCAACCCAATCCCCTTTCCGCAATCCCAACCTCAACATTAAGATCTAGGCCTCTTGAACCCATCCCCTTCTCCCCATCCCAACCCCAACATTAAGAGCTAGGCCTTCCCCCTAACCCCAACATAAATAGCTAGACCTTCCCCCCAACCCCAACATAAATAGCTAGACCATCCCCCAACCCCAACATAAATAGCTAGACCTTCCCCCAACCCCAACATAAATAGCTAGACCTTCCCCCCAACCCCAACATAAATAGCTAGACCTTCCCCCCAACCCCAACATAAATAGACCTTCCCCCCCCAACCCAGGGTAGCCTAGTGGTTAAAGCGTTGGACTAGTAACTGGAAGGTTGCAAGTTCAAACCCCCGAGCTGACAAGGTACAAATCTGTCATTCTGCCCCTCAACAGGCAGTTAACCCACTGTTCCTAGGCCGTCATTGTAAATAAGAATTTGTTCTTAACTGACTTTCCTAGTTAAATAAAGTTTAAATAAAAAACAACATACAGTGGCTTGTGAAAATATTCACCCCCTTGGCATTTTTCCTGTTTTGTTGCATTATAACCTGGAATTAAAATATATTTTTTTGGGGGGGGGGGTTGTATCATTTGATTTACACAACATGCCTACCACTTTGAAGATGCTAAATATTCTGCAAGTCTCTTGGGGTATGTCTCTACAAGCTTGGCACATCTAGCCACTGGGATTTTACCCATTCTTCAAGGTAAAACTTCAAGTTGGATGGGTTCCACTTGTGTACAGCAATCTTTAAGTCATACCACAGATTCTCAATTGGATTTAGGCCATCCCAAGACATTTAAATGTCTTAAACTACTCAAGTGTTGCTTTAGCAGTATGCTTAGGGTCATTGTCCTGCTGGAAGGTGAACCTCTGTCCCAGTCTCAAATCTCTGCAAGACTGAAACAGGTTTCCTTCAAGAATTTCACTGTATTTAGTGCTATCCATCATTCCTTCAATTCTGACCTGTTTCCCAGTACCTGCCAATGAAAAACATCCCCACAACATGATGCTGCCACCACCATGCTTTACTGTGGGAATGGTGTTCTCTGGGTGATGCGAGGTGTTGGGTTTGCGCCAGACATAGCGTTTTCCTTGATTCCTCAATTTTAGTCTCATCTGACCAGAGTGCCTTCTTCCATATGTTTGGGGTGTCTCCCACATGCCTTTTGGCGAACAGCTAACGTGTTCTTTAAGCAATGGCTTTTTTCTGGCCACTCTATTTCTGGCCACTCTTCAGTAAAGCCCAGCTCTGTGGAGTGTATGGCTTAAAGTGGTCCTATGGACAGATACGCCAATCTCCGCTGTGGAGCTTTGCAGCTCCTTCAGGGTTATTGTTGGTCTCTTTGTTGCTTCTCTGATTAATTTCCTCCTTGCCTGGTCCATGAGTTTTGGTGGGCAGCCCTCTCTTGGCAGGTTTGTTGTGGTGCCATATTCCTTCAATTTTTTAATAATGGATTTAATGGTGCTCTGTGGGATGTTCAAAGTTTCTAATATTTTTTTATAACCCAACCCTGATCTGTACTTCTCCACAACTTTGTCCCTGACCTGTTTGGAGAGCTTCTTGGTCTTCATGGTGCCGCTTGCTTGGTGGTGCCCCTTGCATAGTGGTGTTGCAGACTCTGGGGCCTTTCAAAACAGGTGTATATATACACTGAGATCATGTGACAGATCATGTGACACTTAAATTGCACACAGGGGGACTTTATTTATCTAATTGAAGGTAATTGGTTGCACCAGATCTTATTTAATGGCTTCATAGCAAAGGGGGATAATAAATATGCATGGACCACTTTTCCGTTTTGTTTTTGTTTTTTGAAACAAGTAATTTTTTACATTTCACTTCACCAATTTGGACTATTTTGTGTATGTCCATTACATGAAATCCAAATAAAAATATATTTAAATTACAGGTTGTAATGCAACAAAATAGGAAAAATGCCAAAGGGTATGAATACTTTTCCAAGGCACTGTAAATTGCTAGGCCTACCCCCCAACCCCAACATAAATAGCTAGACCTTCCCCCCCAACCCCAACATAAATAGCTAGGCCTCCCCCAACCCAACCCCAACATAAATAGCTAGACCTTCCCCCCCAACCCCAACATAAATTGCAAGGCCTTCCCCCCCAACCCCAACATAATTCCATACGGTACCCTATTCCCAATGTAGTGCCTTATGGTCCCTGGTCAGTTCTAGCACACTACATAGGAATAAGGTACCGTTGTGGATGCAGCATCAGCCTCCCAACACAGCAGGTCCCAGGAAAACACTTCCTGGAGAATGTTCGCCGACCGATGACATGCGTCGGCTGAGGTATACCCAGCCAGTCAGCCTGTCCACACACATCCCTCATTTTGGGGGCGCAATCAGTTCCGTCTTGACTCAAACTTTGTGCTCAGTCATCATTCCCAGCCTCTGGGCTGCTTTCAGATCTCCTTGCTAGGTCTGGCATGGCACCCTATTCCCTATGCAGGCCCTGGTCAAAGGCAGTGCACTATATAGGGAATAGGGTGCCATTTCAACCAGCACTGAGCTGGGGATGTCTGACATCCTATAACCATTCTCCCTCCTCAATCCCTCCAGACAGAGGGAATTTATACAGTAAGACATAGGTTGGCGCCCGCATAGGGAATAGGGTGCCATTTGGGATGCATCCCTACACTACCTCTAGGTACCTATGTTCCCCCTCTACTCTTCTCTCTCCTCATCCTCTCTTCTCCTCACAACAAACAGGACAGACAGAGACAGAAACAGACAGACCGACAGACATACAGACCGACATACAGACAGACATACAGACAGACAGACAGACAGACAGACAGACAGACAGAGACAGAGACAGAGACAGAAACAGACAGACAGACAGACAGACAGACAGACAGACAGACAGACAGACAGACAGACAGACAGAGACAGACAGAGCAGAAAATGTATTGACTCTGGGAATGAGAGGAGGACGAGGAGGAGAAGGAGGGGAGGATTTAACATTTCTTAAAACCTATTTCCTGTCAACACTGGTGGTTGAATATTTAATGAGTGTGGAGGTGGCGAGGCAGAGGAAGCTGATGAGGCTCAGGAGAGATGAGATGGTATATGCTGCCTGGCTGGCTGAAAAGGGGTTTTCACACCGACAGACCGCCCAGAGATGAGTGATGAGATGGATCGTTCTCCAGCCCCTCTTCCTCTCTTCACACATTCTGTAACCCAAGCACACCCTGCACCACCTACCCCCTGACTACAACCTCAGACACCAACACAGGGACAGACGGTCACTAAAACTGAACCCTTTAAAACCATCTAGTTGTATTATAACTCTCTGGGTGATGAACTCCCTCTGAAACCATCTAGTTGTATTATAACTCTCTGGGTGATGAACTCCCTCTGAAACCATCTAGTTGAATTATAACTCTCTGGGTGATGAACTCCCTCTGAAACCATCTAGTTGTATTATAAATCTCTGGGTGATGAACTCCCTCTGAAACCATCTAGTTGTATTATAACTCTCTGGGTGATGAACTCCCTCTGAAACCATCTAGTTGTATTATAACTCTCTGGGTGATGAACTCCCTCTGAAACCATCTAGTTGTATTAGTAAGTTCTCTTGTTTGACAATAGCCTGGCCGTTCACCATGAGCTTTTCCTCCAGATTCTGCTCTTATCAATGTGATGCTTGTCTAGAGAAAATAAGTAATCCACTCTGTCTGAATACCCTGTCTGAGTACCCTGTCTGAATACCCTGTCTGAATACCCTGTCTGAGTACCCTGTCTGAATACCCTGTCTGAGTACCCTGTCTGATTACCCTGTCTGAATACCCTGTCTGAGTCCCTGTCTGAATACCCTGTCTGAGTACCCTGTCTGAGTACCCTGTCTTGATACCCTGTCTGAATACCCTGTCTGATTACCCTGTCTGAGTACACTGTCGGAATACAGTGTCTGAATACCCTGTCTGAATACCCTGTCTGAATACCCTGTCTGAGTACACTGTCTGAATACCCTGTCTGATTACCATGTCTGAGTACACCGTCTGAATACCCTGTCTGAGTACACTGTCTGAGTACCCTGTCTGAGTACACTGTCTGAATACCCTGTCTAAGTACCCTGTCTGAGTACACTGTCTGAGTACACTGTCTGAGTACCCTGTCTGAGTACACTGTCTGAATACCCTGTCTGAGTACCCTGTCTGAGTACACTGTCTGAATACCCTGTCTGAATACCCTGTCTGAATACCCTGTCTGAGTACCCTGTCTGATTACCCTGTCTGAATACCCTGTCTGAATACTGTGTCTGAATACTGTGTCTGAATACTGTGTCTGAATACTGTGTCTGCATCTGAAATGGCACCCTATTTACTATATAGTGCACTACTATTGAACAAAGCCCTACGAGCCCTGTGTAAAAGTAGTGCACCATCAGATTTGAACTGAACTAAACGAGCGTCATCATCGTCACAACAGTTTTGATAAAGCGTTCTGTCTGAAGCGTTCTGTCTGAAGCGTTCTGTCTGAAGCGTTCTGTCTGAAGCGTTCTGTCTGAAGCGTTCTGTCTGAAGCGTTCTGTCTGAAGCGTTCTGTCTGAAGCGTTCTGTAACACCCTTGAAGTGGGAACGTGGTAATGTAATCTTGATCCAGGACATGATTTTCCCTGCTATATAACTTTGAACTCAGCAGAGGACTGGGGGAGAATATTTATTTTCAAAACAAGACTTCAAGACCATAGACCCCTAGCGCCTTTGTAAAAACACATTAACAAGATTTCTCGCCGGAGTCAAACTATTAACCTTGTGGATAACAACAACAAAAACGGTTAGGAAAACAGAGGCCTAATTTGAAAGGCAAACACAAAGCGAAGGGAAGAGGAGAGAAAATACCAGAGGTCATTGGACCAAACACGTTCCAATAGCCAGTAAAGAAGGGTGGTCATTGGATCAAACACGTTCCAATAGCCAGTAAAGACCAGAGGTCATTGGACCAAACACGTTCCAATAGCCAGTAAAGACCAGAGGTCATTGGACCAAACACGTTCCAATAGCCAGTAAAGACCAGAGGTCATTGGACCAAACACAGTAAAGACCAGAGGTCATTGGACCAAACACGTTCCAATAGCCAGTAAAGACCAGAGGTCATTGGACCAAACACGTTCCAATAGCCAGAAAAGACCAGAGGTCATTGGACCAAACACAGTAAAGACCAGAGGTCATTGGACCAAACACAGTAAAGACCAGAGGTCATTGGACCAAACACGTTCCAATAGCCAGTAAAGACCAGAGGTCATTGGACCAAACACAGTAAAGACCAGAGGTCATTGGACCAAACACAGTAAAGACCAGAGGTCATTGGACCAAACACGTTCCAATAGTCAGAAAAGACCAGAGGTCATTGGACCAAACACGTTCCAATAGTCAGATAAGACCAGAGGTCATTGGACCAAACACAGTAAAGACCAGAGGTCATTGGACCAAACACAGTAAAGACCAGAGGTCATTGGACCAAACACGTTCCAATAGAAAGATAAGACCGGAGATCATTGGACCAAACACAGTAAAGACCAGAGGTCATTGGACCAAACACGTTCCAATAGCCAGTAAAGACCAGAGGTCATTGGTCCAAACACAGTAAAGACCAGAGGTCATTGGACCAAACACAGTAAAGACCAGAGGTCATTGGACCAAACACAGTAAAGACCAGAGGTCATTGGACCAAACACGTTCCAATAGAAAGATAAGACCAGAGGTCATTTGTTACAAATCTCGCCGAAGATGGTGGCTCTTCCTGTTCGGGCGGTGCTCGGCGGTCGTCGTCGCCGGCCTATTAGCTGCCATCGATTCCCTTTCCGTTTGTTTCTGTTTATTGGGTTTAATTGGGTACACCTGTTTTGAGTTAGTGTTGTTTGTAGGCTATTTAAGGGCACTAGGCCCGCTGGGTATTTGTGCGGGCTTGTTCTCTGTTATTTTGGTGTTGGTGTTATCTCATTATTTTCCGGACAGTTGTAGTCCTGTGTATTTTGGACGGGTGGTTTCTTATGCCCTAGTGTTGGCATGTCCATGTCTCCGCTGTCGTTGGAATAAATAGATTCACGTACAATATTACCTGCTCTCTGCGTTTGACTCCTCCACCGCACCATTTATAGAAGTCGTAACATCATTGGACCAAACACGTTCCAATAGCCAGTAAAGACCAGAGGTCATTGGACCAAACACGTTCCAATAGCCAGTAAAGACCAGAGGTCATTGGACCAAACACAGTAAAGACCAGAGGTCATTGGACCAAACACAGTAAAGACCAGAGGTCATTGGACCAAACACGTTCCAATAGCCAGATAAGACCGGAGATCATTGGACCAAACACAGTAAAGACCAGAGGTCATTGGACCAAACACAGTAAAGACCAGAGGTCATTGGACCAAACACGTTCCAATAGCCAGATAAGACCGGAGATCATTGGACCAAACACAGTAAAGACCAGAGGTCATTGGACCAAACACAGTAAAGACCAGAGGTCATTGGACCAAACACGTTCCAATTGCCAGTAAAGACCAGAGGTCATTGGACCAAACACAGTACAGACCAGAGGTCATTGGACCAAACACAGTAAAGACCAGAGGTCATTGGACCAAACACAGTAAAGACCAGAGGTCATTGGACCAAACACAGTAAAGACCAGAGGTCATTGGACCAAACACGTTCCAATAGTCAGAAAAGAACAGAGGTCATTGGACCAAACACAGTAAAGACCAGAGGTCATTGGACCAAACACAGTAAAGACCAGAGGTCATTGGACCAAACACGTTCCAATAGTCAGAAAAGACCAGAGGTCATTGGACCAAACACAGTAAAGACCAGAGGTCATTGGACCAAACACGTTCCAATAGAAAGATAAGACCAGAGGTCATTGGACCAAACACAGTAAAGACCAGAGGTCATTGGACCAAACACGTTCCAATAGCCAGTAAAGACCAGAGGTCATTGGACCAAACACAGTAAAGACCAGAGGTCATTGGACCAAACACGTTCCAATAGCCAGTAAAGACTAGAGGTCATTGGACCAAACACAGTAAAGACCAGAGGTCATTGGACCAAACACAGTAAAGACCAGAGGTCATTGGACCAAACACGTTCCAATAGAAAGATAAGACCAGAGGTCATTTGTTACAAATCTCGCCGAAGATGGTGGCTCTTCCTGTTCGGGCAGCGCTCGGTGGTCGTCGTCGCCGGCCTATTACCTGCCATCAATTCCCTTTCCGTTTGTTTCTGTTTATTGGGTCTAATTGGGTACACCTGTTATGAGTTAGTGTTGTTTGTAGGCTATTTAAGGGCACTAGGCCCGCTGGGTATTTGTGTGGGCTTGTTCTCTGTTATTTTGGTGTTGGTGTTATCTCATTATTTTCCGGACAGTTGTAGTCCTGTGTATTTTGGACGGGTGGTTTCTTATGCCCTAGTGTTGGCATGTCCATGTCTCCGCTGTCGTTGGAATAAATAGATTCACGTACGATATTACCTGCTCTCTGCGTTTGACTCCTCCACCGCACCATTTATAGAAGTCGTAACATCATTGGACCAAACACGTTCCAATAGCCAGTAAAGACCAGAGGTCATTGGACCAAACACAGTAAAGACCAGAGGTCATTGGACCAAACACAGTAAAGACCAGAGGTCATTGGACCAAACACAGTAAAGACCAGAGGTCATTGGACCAAACACAGTAAAGACCAGAGGTCATTGGACCAAACACGTTCCAATAGCCAGTAAAGACCAGAGGTCATTGGACCAAACACAGTAAAGACCAGAGGTCATTGGACCAAACACAGTAAAGACCAGAGGTCATTGGACCAAACACAGTAAAGACTAGAGGTCATTGGACCAAACACGTTCCAATAGCCAGTAAAGACCAGAGGTCATTGGACCAAACACAGTAAAGACCAGAGGTCATTGGACCAAACACAGTAAAGACCAGAGGTCATTGGACCAAACACGTTCCAATAGCCAGTAAAGACCAGAGGTCATTGGACCAAACACAGTAAAGACCAGAGGTCATTGGACCAAACACAGTAAAGACCAGAGGTCATTGGACCAAACACAGTAAAGACCAGAGGTCATTGGACCAAACACAGTAAAGACCAGAGGTCATTGGACCAAACACGTTCCAATAGCCAGTAAAGACCAGAGGTCATTGGACCAAACACGTTCCCATAGCCAGAAAAGACCAGAGGTCATTGGACCAAACACGTTCCAATAGCCAGTAAAGACCAGAGGTCATTGGACCAAACACAGTAAAGACCAGAGGTCATTGGACCAAACACAGTAAAGACCAGAGGTCATTGGACCAAACACGTTCCAATAGCCAGTAAAGACCAGAGGTCATTGGACCAAACACGTTCCCATAGCCAGAAAAGACGGCAGCACATTCTCTCTGTTCACGGCTCAGAGAGACAGACAGGAAGGAGAATAAAAGGCCAAAACCACCAGGAACTCAGCAAATAACAAATCTGTTCCTAATTATTCCAGGTATTCCCACAGATAAAGAAAGAGACGTGATCGTGTCTCAATGTCATCATGGACGGAATTATGGTTATGGGAACTGTGTGACTGTTTCAAGTAGTAGGTTTGTGTGTGTGTGTGACTGTTTCAAGTAGTAGCTAGTAGTAGCTATGTGTGTGTGACTGTTTCAAGTAGTAGCTAGTAGTAGCTATGTGTGTGTGACTGTTTCAAGTAGTAGCTAGTAGTAGCTATGTGTGTGTGACTGTTTCAAGTAGTAGGTTTGTGTGTGTGTGTGACTGTTTCAAGTAGTAGCTAGTAGTAGCTATGTGTGTGTGACTGTTTCAAGTAGTAGCTAGTAGTAGCTATGTGTGTGTGACTGTTTCAAGTAGTAGCTATGTGTGTGTGTGTGTCTGTGTGACTGTTTCATGTAGTAGCTATGTATGTGTGTGTGTGTGACTGTTTTAAGTAGTAGCTATGTGTGTGTGTGTGACTGTTTCAAGTAGTAGCTATGTGTGTGTGTGTGACTGTTTCAAGTAGTTGCTATGTGTGTGTGTGTGTGTGTGTGACTGTTTCATGTAGTAGCTATGTATGTGTGTGTGTGTGACTGTTTCAAGTAGTAGCTATGTGTGTGTGTGTGTGTGTGTGTGTGTGTGTGTGTGTGTGTGTGACTGTTTCAAGTAGTCTCTTCTCAGATAATTTAGCTGCAGTCAGTCTGCCTGTAGGCGGTGGCAGTCGGCCACAGGGGAGTGGGGGTATAGGGGGCTGAGGGAGTGTGTGTGTGTCCCTGGCGGGGGTAGGGTGCTGACGGAGTGTGTGTGTTTGTGTGTGTGTCCATGGGGGATAGTGCTGGGCAGCTGGGAGCTCTCTGCTCTGACAACATCCCTTCACACCCACACACACACACACACACACACACTCTCCTGGCCTCCACTGGCAGCTGAGGCCCCTGAGGACCGGTTAGCTGTGGGCCACAGATGACCCTGACTGGCTCTCATTCAGCAGGTCTGAGGCCCCTGAGGACCCGTTAGCTGTGGGCCACAGATGACCCTGACTGGCTCTCATTCAGCAGGTCTGAGGCCCCTGAGGACCCGTTAGCTGTGGGCCACAGATGACCCTGACTGGCTCTCATTCAGCAGGTCTGAGGCCCAAACGACAACCTATTCCCTTGGTAGAGCACTACGTTTGACCCGGGTCCAAAGGGCTTATGGTGTCATTTTGGACCCATCCCAGGACACAGCAGACAGACAGACAGACAGACAGACAGACAGACAGACAGACAGACAGACAGACAGACAGACAGACAGCACAGTGCTAACAGAATACATTATGGAAACAATTTTGTCATTTTACTTTATTTAACCAGGATACTCCACTCAGTAATAATTGCACACTGTTTTCCAGGGTATCATCATCAACAATCAGTCTCCTCTGTTTTTCCCTAGAGGCAGTGAAGGCCGTAAGAAGGTGTAGAGAGGAGAGAGACACGAGTCTAAAAATGTATTTCAGAGAAGAGGTCACCATTGTCGAGATGAATCACAGCTGACAATAATCAGGACCCTGGAATGAGCCCTGCAGCATCTCCTCTGATCAGCCATATTACTGCCTGTTGCTAGGCAGATGTACAACGTGACAGAACCACCAAGAGATTGGTCATCACACAAGAACACACACACACGCAGTCTTGTACAGCTAACCTTGTGGGGACACACAATTCAGTCCCATTCAAAATCCTATTTTTCCTTACCCCTAAACTTAAATCTAACTCTAACCCTAACCCTAAACCATGCCCTACCCTAGCTCCTAACCCTAACCATAAACCATACCCTAGCTCCTAATCCTAACCCAAACAATAGCTCCTAACCCTAAACCCTACCCTAGCTCCTAACCCTAACCCTAAACCCTACCCTAGCTCCTAACACTAACCCATACCCTAGCTCCTAACCCTAAACCCTACCCTAGCTCCTAACCCTAAACCTTACCCTAGCCCCTAAACCTTACCCTAAACCATACCCTAGCTCCTAACCCTAAACCCTACCCTAGCTCCAAACCCTAAACCATACACTAGCTCCTAACTCTAAACCATACCCTAGCTCCTAACGCTAAACCTTACCCTAGCTCAAAACCCTAACCCTAAACCCTACCCTAGCTCCTAACCCTAAACCTTACCCTAGCTCATAACCCTAACCCTAACCCATACCCTAGCTCCAAACACTAACCCTAAACCTTACCCTACCCTAGCTCCTAACCCTAACCCTAAACCATACCTTACCCTAGCTCCTAATCCTAACCCAAACAATAGCTCCTAACCCTAAACCCTACCCTAGATCCTAACCCTAAACCCTACCCTAGCTCCTAACCCTAACCCATACCCTAGCTCCTAACCGTAAACCCTACCCTAGCGCCTAACCCTAAACCCTACCCTAGCTCCTAACCCTAAACCTTACCCTAGCTCCTAACCCTGAACCCTACCCTAGCTCCAAACCCTAACCCTAAACCATACCCTAGCTCCTAACCCTAAACCCTACCCTAGCTCCAAACCCTAAACCATACACTAGCTCCTAACCCTAAACCATACCCTAGCTCCTAACGCTAAACCTTACCCTAGCTCATAACCCTAACCCTAAACCCTACCCTAGCTCCTAACCCTAAACCTTACCCTAGCTCATAACCCTAACCCTAACCCCTACCCCCTAACCCCAAACCCTACCCTAGCTCCTAACCCTAACCCAACCCTAAACCTTACTCCTAAACCTAATTTAAACCTTACACCTAAACCCCCTAAACTAACAAAATGTCCCCAGTTGGTAAATGTTTTGTTGGTTTACTATTCTAGTGAGGACTTCCAGTCTTTAAGTCTAGTTAAACACGTCCACCTGCACACCGAGGGAGGGTGTGCAGGTGGACGTGTTGGTGTGGCAGTCTGCTGCTCTGTGTGTGTTCACTGTCTGTGTGTCTGTCTGTCTGTCTGCGTGTGTGTGTGTGTGTGTGTGTGTGTGTGTGTGTCTGTGTGTGTGTGTGTGTGTGTACCTGAGAGATGTCCATGACAGCATCACAGCTGAGAGGTCGTGCAGAGGTCAGGTCGTTGAACCCCAGCAGGGTAGAGATGATCCCGTTCTGGTCAATTCGTCTGATCATAGTCCCGTCCACAAAGAACAGCACTCCGTACTTATCCACTGTGATACCTGGTGGAGAGATGAGGGATGGAGGGGGGGAGGGAGGGAAGGAGGGAAGGAGGGAGGGATAGGGGATGGAGGGATGGGGTGGAGGGAGGGATGGAGGGAGGGAGGGAGGGAGGGAGGGATGGATGGATGGATAGAGGGGTGGAGGGGGGATGGAGGGAGGGATGAAGGGAAGGAGGGAGGGAGGGGGGATGGAGGGATGGTGGGAGAGAGGGATGGAGGGATGGAGGGAGGGATGGAGGGGTGGAGGGAGGGAGGGATGGAGGTATGAGGGATGGAGGTATGGAGGGATGGAGGTATGAGGGATGGAGTGATGGAGGTATGAGGGATGGAGGTATGAGGGATGGAGGGATGAGGGATGGAGGTATGAGGGATGGAGGTATGAGGGATGGAGGGATGAGGGATGGAGGTATGAGGGATGGAGGGATGAGGGATGGAGCGATGGAGGTATGGAGGGATGAGGGATGGAGGTATGAAGTATGAGGTATGTAGGTATGGAGGTATGGAGGTATGGAGGGATGGAGGTATGGAGGTATGAGGGATGGAGGGATGAGGGATGGAGGCATGAGGTTTGAGGGATGGAGGTATGGAGGGATGGAGGTATGGAGGGATGGAGGTATGAGGGGTGAGGGATGGAGGTATGAGGGATGGAGGTATGGAGGGATGGAGGTATGGAGGTATGAGGGATGGAGGTATGAGGGATGGAGGGATGAGGGATGGAGGTATGAGGGATGGAGGCATGAGGTTTGAGGGATGGAGGTATGGAGGGATGGAGGTATGGAGGGATGGAGGTATGAGGGGTGAGGGATGGAGGTATGAGGGATGGAGGTATGGAGGGATGGAGGTATGAGGTTTGAGGGATGGATGTATGGAGGGATGGAGGTATGGAGGGATGGAGGTATGAGGGATGAGGGATGGAGGTATGAGGGATGGAGGTATGGAGGGATGGAGGTATGGAGGTATGACGGATGGAGGTATGAGGGATGGAGGGATGGAGGTATGAGGGATTGAGGTATGAGGAATTGAGGTATGGAGGGATGGATGTATGGAGGGATGGAGTTATGCAGGGATGGTGGGATGAGAGATGGAGGTATGAGGAATGGAGGGATGGAGTTATGAGGGATGGAGGTATGGAGGTATGAGGGATGGAGGGATGGAGGTATGAGGGATGGAGGTATGAGGGATGGAGGTATGGAGGGATGGAGGGATGAGGTATGAGGGATGAGGGATGGAGGTATGGAGGAATGGAGGGATGAGGGATGGAGGGATGGCGGGATAGAGGTATAAGGGATGAGGGATGGAGGGATGAGGGATGGATGGATGAGGTATGGAGGGATGGATGTATGAGGGATGGAGGGATGGATGTATGAGGGATGGAGGGATGGATGTATGAGGGATGGAGGGATGAGGGATGGAGGGATGGAGGGATGAGGGATGAGGGATGGAGGGATGGAGGGATGAGGGATGGAGGGATGAGGGATGGAGGGATGGGGCATCGTCAGCTCAAGTCCATCTCGACTGGTAGTATAACACAATACTTCAATATACTAACACAATACTTCAATATTCTAACACAATACATAAATATACTAACACAATACATCAATATACTAACACAATACATCAATATACTAACACAATACATCAATATATTAACACAATACATCAATATACTAACACAATACATCAATATACTAACACAATACATCAATATACTAACACAATACTTCAATATACTAACACAATACATCAATATACTAACACAATACATCAATATACTAACACAATACATCAATATACAAACACAATACATCAATATACTAACACAATACATCAATATACTAACACAATACATCAATATACTAACACAATACATCAATATACTAACACAATACATCAATATACTAACACAATACTTCAACATACTAACACAATACATCAATATACTAACACAATACATCAATATACTAACACAATACTTCAATATACTAACACAATACATCAATATACAAACACAAGACATCAATATACTAACACAATACATCAATATACAAACACAATACTTCAGTATACTAACACAATACATCAATATACTAACACAATACTTCAACATACTAACACAATACATCAATATACTAACACAATACATCAATATACTAACACAATACTTCAATATACTAACACAATACATCAATATACAAACACAAGACATCAATATACTAACACAATACATCAATATACAAACACAATACATCAATATACTAACACAATACATCAATATACTAACACAATACATCAATATACTAACACAATACATCAATATACTAACACAATACATGTGTTTTAATTACAGTTGTTGGTACACTGGTAGTATAACACAATACAGTTGTTACAGTTGTTGGTATGTGGTCAGTTGATGTTGTATCAATTGTAAATCAATATACTTTGTATTAGCTAATATAGGTCAGACTGTATTAGCTGCTATAGGTCAGACTGCTATAGGTCCGACTGTATTAGCTGCTATAGGTCAGACTGCTATAGGACCGACTTTATTGGCTGCTATAGGTCAGACTGTATTGGCGGCTATAGGTCAGACTGTATTGGCTGCTATAGGTCAGACTGCTATAGGTCCGACTTTATTGGCTGCTATAGGACCGACTTTATTGGCTGCTATAGGTCAGACTGTATTGGCTGCTATATGTCAGACTGTATTGGCTGCTATAGGTCAGACTGCTATAGGTCAGAATGCTATAGGTCAGACTGTATTGGCTGCTATAGGTCAGACTGTATTGGCTGCTATAGGTCAGACTGTATTGGCTGCTATAGGTCAGACTGCTATAGGCCAGACTGTATTGGCTGCTATAGGTCAGACTGTATTGGCTGCTATAGGTCAGACTGCTATAGGTCAGACTGTATTGGCTGCTATATGTCAGACTGTATTGGCTGCTATAGGTCAGACTGTATTGGCTGCTATAGGTCAGACTGTATTGGCTGCTATAGGTCAGACTGTATTGGCTGCTATAGGTCAGACTGTATTGGCTGCTATAGGTCAGACTGTATTAGCTGCTATAGGTCAGACTGTATTGGCTGCTATAGGTCAGACTGTATTGGCTGCTATAGGTCAGACTGTATTGGCTGCTATAGGTCAGACTGTATTGGCTGCTATAGGTCAGACTGTATTGGCTGCTATAGGTCAGACTGTATTGGCTGCTATAGGTCAGACTACAATAGGTCAGACTGTATTGGCTGCTATAGGTCAGACTGTATTGGCTGCTACAGGTCAGACTGTATTGGCTGCTATAGGTCAGACTGTATTAGCTGCTATAGGTCAGACTGTATTAGCTGCTATAGGTCAGACTGCTATAGGTCAGACTGTATTGGCTGCTATAGGTCAGACTGTATTGGCTGCTATAGGTCAGACTGCTATAGGTCAGACTGTATTGGCTGCTATAGGTCAGACTGTATTAGCTGCTATAGGTCAGACTGTATTGGCTGCTATAGGTCAGACTGTATTGGCTGCTATAGGTCAGACTGTATTGGCTGCTATAGGTCAGACTGTATTAGCTGCTATAGGTCAGACTGTATTGGCTGCTATAGGTCAGACTGTATTAGCTGCTATAGGTCAGACTGTATTGGCTGCTATAGGTCAGACTGTATTGGCTGCTATAGGTCAGACTGCTATAGGTCAGACTGTATTGGCTGCTATATGTCAGACTGTATTGGCTGCTATAGGTCAGACTGTATTGGCTGCTATAGGTCCGACTGTATTAGCTGCTATAGGTCAGACTGTGTTGGCTGCTATAGGTCAGATTGTATTGGCTGCTATAGGTCAGACTGTATTGGCTGCTATAGGTCAGACTGTATTGGCTGCTATAGGTCAGACTGTATTGGCTGCTATAGGTCAGACTGTATTAGCTGCTATAGCTCAGACTGTATTGGCTGCTATAGGTCAGACTGTATTAGCTGCTATAGGTCAGACTGTATTGGCTGCTATAGGTCAGACTGTATTGGCTGCTATAGGTCAGACTGCTATAGGTCTGACTGTATTGGCTGCTATATGTCAGACTGTATTGGCTGCTATAGGTCAGACTGTATTGGCTGCTATAGGTCAGACTGTATTAGCTGCTATAGGTCAGACTGTATTGGCTGCTATAGGTCAGACTGTATTAGCTGCTATAGGTCAGACTGTATTGGCTGCTATAGGTCAGACTGTATTGGCTGCTATAGGTCAGACTGCTATAGGTCAGACTGTATTGGCTGCTATAGGTCAGACTGTATTGGCTGCTATAGGTCAGACTGCTATAGGTCAGACTGTATTGGCTGATATAGGTCAGACTGCTACAGGTCAGACTGTATTGGCTGCTATATATGTCAGACTGTATTGGCTGCTATAGGTCAGACTGTATTGGCTGCTATAGGTCAGACTGTATTGGCTGCTATAGGTCAGACTGTATTGGCTGCTATAGGTCAGACTGCTATAGGTCAGACTGTATTGGCTGCTATAGGTCAGACTGCTATAGGTCAGACTGTATTGGCTGCTATAGGTCAGACTGTATTGGCTGCTATAGGTCAGACTGTATTGGCTGCTATAGGTCAGACTGCTATAGGTCCGACTTTATTGGCTGCTATAGGACCGACTTTATTGGCTGCTATAGGTCAGACTGTATTGGCTGCTATATGTCAGACTGTATTGGCTGCTATATGTCAGACTGTATTGGCTGCTATAGGTCAGACTGCTATAGGTCAGACTGCTATAGGTCAGACTGTATTGGCTGCTATAGGTCAGACTGTATTGGCTGCTATAGGTCAGACTGCTATAGGCCAGACTGTATTGGCTGCTATAGGTCAGACTGCTATAGGTCAGACTGTATTGGCTGCTATAGGTCAGAATGTATTGGCTGCTATAGGTCAGACTGTATTGGCTGCTATAGGTCAGACTGTATTGGCTGCTATAGGTCAGTCAGCTAACCCTCTAACCCATCAGTAACCCTGAACTAGCAGTAACCTTACACTGAAGCTATGTTCCCAGTCAGCTAACCCTCTAACCCATCAGTAACCCTGAACTAGCAGTAACCTTACACTGAAGCTATGTTCCCAGTCAGCTAACCCTCTAACCCATCAGTAACCCTGAACTAACCTTACACTGAAGCTATGTTCCCAGTCAGCTAACCCTCTAACCCATCAGTAACCCTGAACTAGCAGTAACCTTACACTGAAGCTATGTTCCCAGTCAGCTAACCCTCTAACCCATCAGTAACCCTGAACTAGCAGTAACCTTACACTGAAGCTATGTTCCCAGTCAGCTAACCCTCTAACCCATCAGTAACCCTGAACTAGCAGTAACCTTACACTGAAGCTATGTTCCCAGTCAGCTAACCCTCTAACCCATCAGTAACCCTGAACTAGCAGTAACCTTACACTGAAGCTATGTTCCCAGTCAGCTAACCCTCTAACCCATCAGTAACCCTGAACTAGCAGTAACCTTACACTGAAGCTATGTTCCCAGTCAGCTAACCCTCTAACCCATCAGTAACCCTGAACTAGCAGTAACCTTACACTGAAGCTATGTTCCCAGTCAGCTAACCCTCTAACCCATCAGTAACCCTGAACTAGCAGTAACCTTACACTGAAGCTATGTTCCCAGTCAGCTAACCCTCTAACCCATCAGTAACCCTGAACTAGCAGTAACCTTACACTGAAGCTATGTTCCCAGTCAGCTAACCCTCTAACCCATCAGTAACCCTGAACTAGCAGTAACCTTACACTGAAGCTATGTTCCCAGTCAGCTAACCCTCTAACCCATCAGTAACCCTGAACTAGCAGTAACCTTACACTGAAGCTATGTTCCCAGTCAGCTAACCCTCTAACCCATCAGTAACCCTGAACTAGCAGTAACCTTACACTGAAGCTATGTTCCCAGTCAGCTAACCCTCTAACCCATCAGTAACCCTGAACTAGCAGTAACCTTACACTGAAGCTATGTTCCCAGTCAGCTAACCCTCTAACCCATCAGTAACCCTGAACTAGCAGTAACCTTACACTGAAGCTATGTTCCCAGTCAGCTAACCCTCTAACCCATCAGTAACCCTGAACTAGCAGTAACCTTACACTGAAGCTATGTTCCCAGTCAGCTAACCCTCTAACCCATCAGTAACCCTGAACTAGCAGTAACCTTACACTGAAGCTATGTTCCCAGTCAGCTAACCCTCTAACCCATCAGTAACCCTGAACTAGCAGTAACCTTACACTGAAGCTATGTTCCCAGTCAGCTAACCCTCTAACCCATCAGTAACCCTGAACTAGCAGTAACCTTACACTGAAGCTATGTTCCCAGTCAGCTAACCCTCTAACCCATCAGTAACCCTGAACTAGCAGTAACCTTACACTGAAGCTATGTTCCCAGTCAGCTAACCCTCTAACCCATCAGTAACCCTGAACTAGCAGTAACCTTACACTGAAGCTATGTTCCCAGTCAGCTAACCCTCTAACCCATCAGTAACCCTGAACTAGCAGTAACCTTACACTGAAGCTATGTTCCCAGTCAGCTAACCCTCTAACCCATCAGTAACCCTGAACTAGCAGTAACCTTACACTGAAGCTATGTTCCCAGTCAGCTAACCCTCTAACCCATCAGTAACCCTGAACTAGCAGTAACCTTACACTGAAGCTATGTTCCCAGTCAGCTAACCCTCTAACCCATCAGTAACCCTGAACTAGCAGTAACCTTACACTGAAGCTATGTTCCCAGTCAGCTAACCCTCTAACCCATCAGTAACCCTGAACTAGCAGTAACCTTACACTGAAGCTATGTTCCCAGTCAGCTAACCCTCTAACCCATCAGTAACCCTGAACTAGCAGTAACCTTACACTGAAGCTATGTTCCCAGTCAGCTAACCCTCTAACCCATCAGTAACCCTGAACTAGCAGTAACCTTACACTGAAGCTATGTTCCCAGTCAGCTAACCCTCTAACCCATCAGTAACCCTGAACTAGCAGTAACCTTACACTGAAGCTATGTTCCCAGTCAGCTAACCCTCTAACCCATCAGTAACCCTGAACTAGCAGTAACCTTACACTGAAGCTATGTTCCCAGTCAGCTAACCCTCTAACCCATCAGTAACCCTGAACTAGCAGTAACCTTACACTGAAGCTATGTTCCCAGTCAGCTAACCCTCTAACCCATCAGTAACCCTGAACTAGCAGTAACCTTACACTGAAGCTATGTTCCCAGTCAGCTAACCCTCTAACCCATCAGTAACCCTGAACTAGCAGTAACCTTACACTGAAGCTATGTTCCCAGTCAGCTAACCCTCTAACCCATCAGTAACCCTGAACTAGCAGTAACCTTACACTGAAGCTATGTTCCCAGTCAGCTAACCCTCTAACCCATCAGTAACCCTGAACTAGCAGTAACCTTACACTGAAGCTATGTTCCCAGTCAGCTAACCCTCTAACCCATCAGTAACCCTGAACTAGCAGTAACCTTACACTGAAGCTATGTTCCCAGTCAGCTAACCCTCTAACCCATCAGTAACCCTGAACTAGCAGTAACCTTACACTGAAGCTATGTTCCCAGTCAGCTAACCCTCTAACCCATCAGTAACCCTGAACTAGCAGTAACCTTACACTGAAGCTATGTTCCCAGTCAGCTAACCCTCTAACCCATCAGTAACCCTGAACTAGCAGTAACCTTACACTGAAGCTATGTCCCCTGTCAGCTAACCCTCTAACCCATCAGTAACCCTGAACTAGCAGTAACCTTACACTGAAGCTATGTTCCCAGTCAGCTAACCCTCTAACCCATCAGTAACCCTGAACTAGCAGTAACCTTACACTGAAGCTATGTTCCCAGTCAGCTAACCCTCTAACCCATCAGTAACCCTGAACTAGCAGTAACCTTACACTGAAGCTATGTCCCCTGTCAGCTAACCCTCTAACCCATCAGTAACCCTGAACTAGCAGTAACCTTACACTGAAGCTATGTTCCCAGTCAGCTAACCCTCTAACCCATCAGTAACCCTGAACTAGCAGTAACCTTACACTGAAGCTATGTCCCCAGTCAGCTAACCCTCTAACCCATCAGTAACCCTGAACTAGCAGTAACCTTACACTGAAGCTATGTTCCCAGTCAGCTAACCCTCTAACCCATCAGTAACCCTGAACTAGCAGTAACCTTACACTGAAGCTATGTTCCCAGTCAGCTAACCCTCTAACCCATCAGTAACCCTGAACTAGCAGTAACCTTACACTGAAGCTATGTTCCCAGTCAGCTAACCCTCTAACCCATCAGTAACCCTGAACTAGCAGTAACCTTACACTGAAGCTATGTTCCCAGTCAGCTAACCCTCTAACCCATCAGTAACCCTGAACTAGCAGTAACCTTACACTGAAGCTATATTCCCAGTCAGCTAACCCTCTAACCCATCAGTAACCCTGAACTAGCAGTAACCTTACACTGAAGCTATGTTCCCAGTCAGCTAACCCTCTAACCCATCAGTAACCCTGAACTAGCAGTAACCTTACACTGAAGCTATGTTCCCAGTCAGCTAACCCTCTAACCCATCAGTAACCCTGAACTAGCAGTAACCTTACACTGAAGCTATGTTCCCAGTCAGCTAACCCTCTAACCCATCAGTAACCCTGAACTAGCAGTAACCTTACACTGAAGCTATGTTCCCAGTCAGCTAACCCTCTAACCCATCAGTAACCCTGAACTAGCAGTAACCTTACACTGAAGCTATGTTCCCAGTCAGCTAACCCTCTAACCCATCAGTAACCCTGAACTAGCAGTAACCTTACACTGAAGCTATGTTCCCAGTCAGCTAACCCTCTAACCCATCAGTAACCCTGAACTAGCAGTAACCTTACACTGAAGCTATGTTCCCAGTCAGCTAACCCTCTAACCCATCAGTAACCCTGAACTAGCAGTAACCTTACACTGAAGCTATGTTCCCAGTCAGCTAACCCTCTAACCCATCAGTAACCCTGAACTAGCAGTAACCTTACACTGAAGCTATGTTCCCTGTCAGCTAACCCTCTAACCCATCAGTAACCCTGAACTAGCAGTAACCTTACACTGAAGCTATGTCCCCTGTCAGCTAACCCTCTAACCCATCAGTAACCCTGAACTAGCAGTAACCTTACACTGAAGCTATGTTCCCAGTCAGCTAACCCTCTAACCCATCAGTAACCCTGAACTAGCAGTAACCTTACACTGAAGCTATGTTCCCAGTCAGCTAACCCTCTAACCCATCAGTAACCCTGAACTAGCAGTAACCTTACACTGAAGCTATGTTCCCAGTCAGCTAACCCTCTAACCCATCAGTAACCCTGAACTAGCAGTAACCTTACACTGAAGCTATGTTCCCAGTCAGCTAACCCTCTAACCCATCAGTAACCCTGAACTAGCAGTAACCTTACACTGAAGCTATGTTCCCAGTCAGCTAACCCTCTAACCCATCAGTAACCCTGAACTAGCAGTAACCTTACACTGAAGCTATGTTCCCAGTCAGCTAACCCTCTAACCCATCAGTAACCCTGAACTAGCAGTAACCTTACACTGAAGCTATGTTCCCAGTCAGCTAACCCTCTAACCCATCAGTAACCCTGAACTAGCAGTAACCTTACACTGAAGCTATGTCCCCTGTCAGCTAACCCTCTAACCCATCAGTAACCCTGAACTAGCAGTAACCTTACACTGAAGCTATGTTCCCAGTCAGCTAACCCTCTAACCCATCAGTAACCCTGAACTAGCAGTAACCTTACACTGAAGCTATGTTCCCAGTCAGCTAACCCTCTAACCCATCAGTAACCCTGAACTAGCAGTAACCTTACACTGAAGCTATGTTCCCAGTCAGCTAACCCTCTAACCCATCAGTAACCCTGAACTAGCAGTAACCTTACACTGAAGCTATGTTCCCAGTCAGCTAACCCTCTAACCCATCAGTAACCCTGAACTAGCAGTAACCTTACACTGAAGCTATGTTCCCAGTCAGCTAACCCTCTAACCCATCAGTAACCCTGAACTAGCAGTAACCTTACACTGAAGATATGTTCCCAGTCAGCTAACCCTCTAACCCATCAGTAACCCTGAACTAGCAGTAACCTTACACTGAAGCTATGTTCCCAGTCAGCTAACCCTCTAACCCATCAGTAACCCTGAACTAGCAGTAACCTTACACTGAAGCTATGTTCCCAGTCAGCTAACCCTCCAACCCATCAGTAACCCTGAACTAGCAGTAACCTTACACTGAAGCTATGTCCCCTGTCAGCTAACCCTCTAACCCATCAGTAACCCTGAACTAGCAGTAACCTTACACTGAAGCTATGTCCCCTGTCAGCTAACCCTCTAACCCATCAGTAACCCTGAACTAGCAGTAACCTTACACTGAAGCTATGTTCCCAGTCAGCTAACCCTCTAACCCATCAGTAACCCTGAACTAGCAGTAACCTTACACTGAAGCTATGTTCCCAGTCAGCTAACCCTCTAACCCATCAGTAACCCTGAACTAGCAGTAACCTTACACTGAAGCTATGTTCCCAGTCAGCTAACCCTCTAACCCATCAGTAACCCTGAACTAGCAGTAACCTTACACTGAAGCTATGTTCCCAGTCAGCTAACCCTCTAACCCATCAGTAACCCTGAACTAGCAGTAACCTTACACTGAAGCTATGTTCCCAGTCAGCTAACCCTCTAACCCATCAGTAACCCTGAACTAGCAGTAACCTTACACTGAAGCTATGTTCCCAGTCAGCTAACCCTCTAACCCATCAGTAACCCTGAACTAGCAGTAACCTTACACTGAAGCTATGTCCCCTGTCAGCTAACCCTCTAACCCATCAGTAACCCTGAACTAGCAGTAACCTTACACTGAAGCTATGTTCCCAGTCAGCTAACCCTCTAACCCATCAGTAACCCTGAACTAGCAGTAACCTTACACTGAAGCTATGTTCCCAGTCAGCTAACCCTCTAACCCATCAGTAACCCTGAACTAGCAGTAACCTTACACTGAAGCTATGTTCCCAGTCAGCTAACCCTCTAACCCATCAGTAACCCTGAACTAGCAGTAACCTTACACTGAAGCTATGTTCCCAGTCAGCTAACCCTCTAACCCATCAGTAACCCTGAACTAGCAGTAACCTTACACTGAAGCTATGTTCCCAGTCAGCTAACCCTCTAACCCATCAGTAACCCTGAACTAGCAGTAACCTTACACTGAAGCTATGTTCCCAGTCAGCTAACCCTCTAACCCATCAGTAACCCTGAACTAGCAGTAACCTTACACTGAAGCTATGTCCCCTGTCAGCTAACCCTCTAACCCATCAGTAACCCTGAACTAGCAGTAACCTTACACTGAAGCTATGTTCCCAGTCAGCTAACCCTCTAACCCATCAGTAACCCTGAACTAGCAGTAACCTTACACTGAAGCTATGTCCCCTGTCAGCTAACCCTCTAACCCATCAGTAACCCTGAACTAGCAGTAACCTTACACTGAAGCTATGTCCCCTGTCAGCTAACCCTCTAACCCATCAGTAACCCTGAACTAGCAGTAACCTTACACTGAAGCTATGTTCCCAGTCAGCTAACCCTCTAACCCATCAGTAACCCTGAACTAGCAGTAACCTTACACTGAAGCTATGTCCCCTGTCAGCTAACCCTCTAACCCATCAGTAACCCTGAACTAGCAGTAACCTTACACTGAAGCTATGTTCCCAGTCAGCTAACCCTCTAACCCATCAGTAACCCTGAACTAGCAGTAACCTTACACTGAAGCTATGTTCCCAGTCAGCTAACCCTCTAACCCATCAGTAACCCTGAACTAGCAGTAACCTTACACTGAAGCTATGTTCCCAGTCAGCTAACCCTCTAACCCATCAGTAACCCTGAACTAGCAGTAACCTTACACTGAAGCTATGTTCCCAGTCAGCTAACCCTCTAACCCATCAGTAACCCTGAACTAGCAGTAACCTTACACTGAAGCTATGTTCCCAGTCAGCTAACCCTCTAACCCATCAGTAACCCTGAACTAGCAGTAACCTTACACTGAAGCTATGTTCCCAGTCAGCTAACCCTCTAACCCATCAGTAACCCTGAACTAGCAGTAACCTTACACTGAAGCTATGTCCCCTGTCAGCTAACCCTCTAACCCATCAGTAACCCTGAACTAGCAGTAACCTTACACTGAAGCTATGTTCCCAGTCAGCTAACCCTCTAACCCATCAGTAACCCTGAACTAGCAGTAACCTTACACTGAAGCTATGTTCCCAGTCAGCTAACCCTCCAACCCATCAGTAACCCTGAACTAGCAGTAACCTTACACTGAAGCTATGTCCCCTGTCAGCTAACCCTCTAACCCATCAGTAACCCTGAACTAGCAGTAACCTTACACTGAAGCTATGTCCCCTGTCAGCTAACCCTCTAACCCATCAGTAACCCTGAACTAGCAGTAACCTTACACTGAAGCTATGTTCCCAGTCAGCTAACCCTCTAACCCATCAGTAACCCTGAACTAGCAGTAACCTTACACTGAAGCTATGTTCCCAGTCAGCTAACCCTCTAACCCATCAGTAACCCTGAACTAGCAGTAACCTTACACTGAAGCTATGTTCCCAGTCAGCTAACCCTCTAACCCATCAGTAACCCTGAACTAGCAGTAACCTTACACTGAAGCTATGTTCCCAGTCAGCTAACCCTCTAACCCATCAGTAACCCTGAACTAGCAGTAACCTTACACTGAAGCTATGTTCCCAGTCAGCTAACCCTCTAACCCATCAGTAACCCTGAACTAGCAGTAACCTTACACTGAAGCTATGTTCCCAGTCAGCTAACCCTCTAACCCATCAGTAACCCTGAACTAGCAGTAACCTTACACTGAAGCTATGTCCCCTGTCAGCTAACCCTCTAACCCATCAGTAACCCTGAACTAGCAGTAACCTTACACTGAAGCTATGTTCCCAGTCAGCTAACCCTCTAACCCATCAGTAACCCTGAACTAGCAGTAACCTTACACTGAAGCTATGTTCCCAGTCAGCTAACCCTCTAACCCATCAGTAACCCTGAACTAGCAGTAACCTTACACTGAAGCTATGTTCCCAGTCAGCTAACCCTCTAACCCATCAGTAACCCTGAACTAGCAGTAACCTTACACTGAAGCTATGTTCCCAGTCAGCTAACCCTCTAACCCATCAGTAACCCTGAACTAGCAGTAACCTTACACTGAAGCTATGTTCCCAGTCAGCTAACCCTCTAACCCATCAGTAACCCTGAACTAGCAGTAACCTTACACTGAAGCTATGTTCCCAGTCAGCTAACCCTCTAACCCATCAGTAACCCTGAACTAGCAGTAACCTTACACTGAAGCTATGTCCCCTGTCAGCTAACCCTCTAACCCATCAGTAACCCTGAACTAGCAGTAACCTTACACTGAAGCTATGTTCCCAGTCAGCTAACCCTCTAACCCATCAGTAACCCTGAACTAGCAGTAACCTTACACTGAAGCTATGTCCCCTGTCAGCTAACCCTCTAACCCATCAGTAACCCTGAACTAGCAGTAACCTTACACTGAAGCTATGTCCCCTGTCAGCTAACCCTCTAACCCATCAGTAACCCTGAACTAGCAGTAACCTTACACTGAAGCTATGTTCCCAGTCAGCTAACCCTCTAACCCATCAGTAACCCTGAACTAGCAGTAACCTTACACTGAAGCTATGTCCCCTGTCAGCTAACCCTCTAACCCATCAGTAACCCTGAACTAGCAGTAACCTTACACTGAAGCTATGTTCCCAGTCAGCTAACCCTCTAACCCATCAGTAACCCTGAACTAGCAGTAACCTTACACTGAAGCTATGTTCCCAGTCAGCTAACCCTCTAACCCATCAGTAACCCTGAACTAGCAGTAACCTTACACTGAAGCTATGTTCCCAGTCAGCTAACCCTCTAACCCATCAGTAACCCTGAACTAGCAGTAACCTTACACTGAAGCTATGTTCCCAGTCAGCTAACCCTCTAACCCATCAGTAACCCTGAACTAGCAGTAACCTTACACTGAAGCTATGTTCCCAGTCAGCTAACCCTCTAACCCATCAGTAACCCTGAACTAGCAGTAACCTTACACTGAAGCTATGTTCCCAGTCAGCTAACCCTCTAACCCATCAGTAACCCTGAACTAGCAGTAACCTTACACTGAAGCTATGTCCCCTGTCAGCTAACCCTCTAACCCATCAGTAACCCTGAACTAGCAGTAACCTTACACTGAAGCTATGTTCCCAGTCAGCTAACCCTCTAACCCATCAGTAACCCTGAACTAGCAGTAACCTTACACTGAAGCTATGTCCCCTGTCAGCTAACCCTCTAACCCATCAGTAACCCTGAACTAGCAGTAACCTTACACTGAAGCTATGTCCCCTGTCAGCTAACCCTCTAACCCATCAGTAACCCTGAACTAGCAGTAACCTTACACTGAAGCTATGTTCCCAGTCAGCTAACCCTCTAACCCATCAGTAACCCTGAACTAGCAGTAACCTTACACTGAAGCTATGTTCCCAGTCAGCTAACCCTCTAACCCATCAGTAACCCTGAACTAGCAGTAACCTTACACTGAAGTCTACCCAACCAGATTAGTAGTGTCAGAGCGTAAGGGAAACAGCCACATGATATGATCTTTCAACAGTCCTTTTTTTTCCCTGTTCCAATATACACACCTCCCAAAATGCACCTGTTATGATAGGTACAACCTGAAATGCTATGCCCATACCTCGTGGGTTGGTGAGCGTGGCCTCCACAGCCTTGCCCCCATCTCCACATCGTGTCTCGTCGTAGGGCAGACACTGGTCTCCAGTCCCGGCAACCAGCTCCAGGTTCTTGGCCACATCTTTTATGGCGCTCAGAGACTTCACCTTGAACACCTTCCTAGTGCTGGTGTCTGACAGGTAAACAGCCCCAGACACAGGACTACTGGCCAGGTAGTACTTATGGGCCGGGCTGTTACTGGAAAGAGGAGACAGAAAAGAGAAGAGCATCGGTAAAGCTGGGAGGGATGCAATGCCTTTACTATAACTACTACCTAATGCCTTCAATATAACTACTACCTTCAATATAACTACTACCTTCAATATAACTACTACCTAATGCCTTCAATATAACTACTACCTTCAATATAACTACTACCTTCAATATAACTACTACCTTCAATATAACTACTACCTTTAATATAACTACTACCTTCAATATAACTACTACCTTCAATATAACTACTACCATTAATATAACTACTACCTTCAATATAACTACTACCTTCAATATAACTACTACCTTTAATATAACTACTACCTAATGCCTTCAATATAACTACTACCTTCAATATAACTACTACCTTCAATATAACTACTACCTAATGCCTTCAATATAACTACTACCTTCAATATAACTACTACCTTCAATATAACTACTACCTTCAATATAACTACTACCTTCAATATAACTACTACCTTCAATATAACTACTACCTAATGCCTTCAATATAACTACTACCTTCAATATAACTACTACCTTTAATATAACTACTACCTTCAATATAACTACTACCTTCAATATAACTACTACCATCAATATAACTACTACCTTTAATATAACTACTACCTTCAATATAACTACTACCTAATGCCTTCAATATAACTACTACCTTTAATATAACTACTACCTTCAATATAACTACTACCTTTAATATAACTACTACCTTCAATATAACTACTACCTTCAATATAACTACTACCTTCAATATAACTACTACCTTTAATATAACTACTACCTTCAATATAACTACTACCTTCAATATAACTACTACCTTCAATATAACTAATATCTAATGCCTTCAATATAACTACTACCTTTAATATAACTACTACCTAATGCCTTCAATATAACTACTACCTTCAATATAACTACTACCTTCAATATAACTACTACCTTTAATATAACTACTACCTTCAATATAACTACTACCTTCATTATAACTACTACATAATGCCTTCAATATAACTACTACCTTCAATATAACTACTACCTTCAATATAACTACTACCTTCAATATAACTACTACCATCAATATAACTACTACATAATGCCTTCAATATAACTACTACCTTCAATATAACTACTACCTTCAATATAACTACTACCTTCAATATAACTACTACCTTCAATATAACTACTACCTTTAATATAACTACTACCTTCAATATAACTACTACCTTCAATATAACTACTACCTTCAATATAACTACTACCTAATGCCTTCAATATAACTACTACCTTCAATATAACTACTACCTTTAATATAACTACTACCTAATGCCTTCAATATAACTACTACCTTCAATATAACTACTACCTTCAATATAACTACTACCTTCAATATAACTACTACCATCAATATAACTACTACATAATGCCTTCAATATAACTACTACCTTCAATATAACTACTACCTTCAATATAACTACTACCTTCAATATAACTACTACCTTCAATATAACTACTACCTTCAATATAACTACTACCTTTAATATAACTACTACCTTCAATATAACTACTACCTTCAATATAACTACTACCTTCAATATAACTACTACCTAATGCCTTCAATATAACTACTACCTTCAATATAACTACTACCTTTAATATAACTACTACCTTCAATATAACTACTACCTTCAATATAACTACTACCATCAATATAACTACTACCTTTAATATAACTACTACCTTCAATATAACTACTACCTTTAATATAACTACTACCTTCAATATAACTACTACCTTCAATATAACTACTACCTTCAATATAACTACTACCTTTAATATAACTACTACCTTCAATATAACTACTACCTTCAATATAACTACTACCTTCAATATAACTAATATCTAATGCCTTCAATATAACTACTACCTTTAATATAACTACTACCTAATGCCTTCAATATAACTACTACCTTCAATATAACTACCACCTTCAATATAACTACTACCTTTAATATAACTACTACCTAATGCCTTCAATATAACTACTACCTTCAATATAGCTACTACCTTCAATATAACTACTACCTTTAATATAACTACTACCTAATGCCTTCAATATAACTACTACCTTCAATATAACTACTACCTTCAATATAACTACTACCTTCAATATAACTACTACCTTCAATATAACTACTACCTAATACCTTCAATATAACTACTACCTTCATTATAACTACTACCTAATACCTTCAATATAACTACTACCTTCAATATAACTACTACCTTCAATATAACTACTACCTTTAATATAACTACTACCTAATGCCTTCAATATAACTACTACCTTCAATATAACTACTACCTTCAATATAACTACTACCTTCAATATAACTACTACCTTCATTATAACTACTACCTAATACCTTCAATATAACTACTACCTTCATTATAACTACTACCTTCAATATAACTACTACCTAATGCCTTCAATATAACTACTACCTTCAATATAACTACTACCTTCAATATAACTACTACCTTCAATATAACTACTACCTTCAATATAACTACTACCTAATGCCTTCAATATAACTACTACCATCAATATAACTACTACCTTCAATATAACTACTACCTTTAATATAACTACTACCTTCAATATAACTACTACCTTCAATATAACTACTACCTTCAATATAACTACTACCTAATGCCTTCAATATAACTACTACCTTCAATATAACTACTACCTTCAATATAACTACCACCTTCAATATAACTACTACCTTCAATATAACTACTACCTTCAATATAACTACTACCTTCAATATAACTACTACCTTCAATATAACTACTACCTAATGCCTTCAATATAACTACTACCATCAATATAACTACTACCTTCAATATAACTACTACCTTTAATATAACTACTACCTTCAATATAACTACTACCTTTAATATAACTACTACCTTCAATATAACTACTACCTTCAATATAACTACTACCTTCAATATAACTACCACCTTCAATATAACTACTACCTTCAATATAACTACTACATTTAATATAACTACTACCTTCAATATAACTACTACCTAATGCCTTCAATATAACTACTACCTTCAATATAACTACTACCTTCAATATAACTAATATCTAATGCCTTCAATATAACTACTACCTTTAATATAACTACTACCTAATGCCTTCAATATAACTACTACCTTCAATATAACTACTACCTTCAATATAACTACTACCTTTAATATAACTACTACCTAATGCCTTCAATATAACTACTACCTTCAATATAGCTACTACCTTCAATATAACTACTACCTTTAATATAACTACTACCTAATGCCTTCAATATAACTACTACCTTCAATATAACTACTACCTTCAATATAACTACTACCTTCAATATAACTACTACCTTCAATATAACTACTACCTAATACCTTCAATATAACTACTACCTTCATTATAACTACTACCTAATACCTTCAATATAACTACTACCTTCAATATAACTACTACCTTCAATATAACTACTACCTTTAATATAAATACTACCTAATGCCTTCAATATAACTACTACCTTCAATATAACTACTACCTTCAATATAACTACTACCTTCAATATAACTACTACCTTCATTATAACTACTACCTAATACCTTCAATATAACTACTACCTTCATTATAACTACTACCTTCAATATAACTACTACCTAATGCCTTCAATATAACTACTACCTTCAATATAACTACTACCTTCAATATAACTACTACCTTCAATATAACTACTACCTTCAATATAACTACTACCTTCAATATAACTACTACCTAATGCCTTCAATATAACTACTACCATCAATATAACTACTACCTTCAATATAACTACTACCTTTAATATAACTACTACCTTCAATATAACTACTACCTTCAATATAACTACTACCTTCAATATAACTACTACCTAATGCCTTCAATATAACTACTACCTTCAATATAACTACTACCTTCAATATAACTACTACCTTCAATATAACTACTACCTTCAATATAACTACTACCTAATGCCTTCAATATAACTACTACCATCAATATAACTACTACCTTCAATATAACTACTACCTTCAATATAACTACTACCTTCAATATAACTACTACCTTCAATATAACTACTACCTTCAATATAACTACTACCTAATGCCTTCAATATAACTACTACCATCAATATAACTACTACCTTCAATATAACTACTACCTTTAATATAACTACTACCTTCAATATAACTACTACCTTTAATATAACTACTACCTTCAATATAACTACTACCTTCAATATAACTACTACCTTCAATATAACTACCACCTTCAATATAACTACTACCTTCAATATAACTACTACATTTAATATAACTACTACCTTCAATATAACTACTACCTAATGCCTTCAATATAACTACTACCTTCAATATAACTACTACCTTCAATATAACTACTACCTTTAATATAACTACTACCTTCATTATAACTACTACCTAATACCTTCAATATAACTACTACCTTCATTATAACTACTACCTTCAATATAACTACTACCTAATGCCTTCAATATAACTACTACCTTCAATATAACTACTACCTTCAATATAACTACTACCTTTAATATAACTACTACCTTCAATATAACTACTACCTTCAATATAACTACCACCTTCAATATAACTACTACCTTCAATATAACTACTACATTTAATATAACTACCACCTTCAATATAACTACTACCTTCAATATAACTACTACATTTAATATAACTACTACCTTCAATATAACTACTACCTTCAATATAACTACTACCTTCAATATAACTACTACCTTTAATATAACTACTACCTTCAATATAACTACTACCTTCAATATAACTACTACCTTTAATATAACTACTACCTTCAATATAACTACTACCTTTAATATAACTACTACCTTCAATATAACTACTACCTTTAATATAACTACTACCTTCAATATAACTACTACCTTTAATATAACTACTACCTTCAATATAACTACTACCTTCAATATAACTACTACCTTTAATATAACTACTACCTTCAATATAACTACTACCTTTAATATAACTACTACCTAATACCTTCAATATAACTACTACCTTCAATATAACTACTACCTTCAATATAACTACTACCTAATGCCTTCAATATAACTACTACCTTTAATATAACTACTACCTAATACCTTCAATATAACTACTACCTTTAATATAACTACTACCTAATGCCTTTAATATAACTACTACCTTCAATATAACTACTACCTTCAATATAACTACTACCTTCAATATAACTACTACCTTCAATATAACTACTACCTTCAATATAACTACTACCTAATGCCTTCAATATAACTACTACCTTTAATATAACTACTACCTTTAATATAACTACTACCATCAATATAACTACTACCTTCAATATAACTACTACCTTCAATATAACTACTACCATCAATATAACTACTACCTTCAATATAACTACTACCTTCAATATAACTACTACCATCAATATAACTACTACCTTCAATATAACTACTACCTTTAATATAACTACTACCATCAATATAACTACTACCTTCAATATAACTACTACCTTCAATATAACTACTACCTTCAATATAACTACTACCTTCAATATAACTACTACCTTCAATATAACTACTACCTTCAATATAACTACTACCTTCAATATAACTACTACCTTCAATATAACTACTACCTTCAATATAACTACTACCTTCAATATAACTACTACCTTCAATATAACTACTACCTTCAATATAACTACTACCTAATGCCTTCAATATAACTACTACCTTCAATATAACTACTACCTTCAATATAACTACTACCTTCAATATAACTACTACATTTAATATAACTACTACCTTCAATATAACTACTACCTTTAATATAACTACTACCTTTAATATAACTACTACCTTTAATATAACTACTACCTTCAATATAACTACTACCATCAATATAACTACTACCTAATGCCTTCAATATAACTACTACCTTCAATATAACTACTACCTTCAATATAACTACTACCTTTAATATAACTACCGCCTTCAATATAACTACTACCTTCAATATAACTACTACCTTCAATATAACTACTACCTTTAATATAACTACTACCTTCAATATAACTACTACCTTCAATATAACTACTACCTTCAATATAACTACTACCTTTAATATAACTACTACCTTCAATATAACTACTACCTTCAATATAACTACTACCATTAATATAACTACTACCTTCAATATAACTACTACCTTCAATATAACTACTACCTTTAATATAACTACTACCTAATGCCTTCAATATAACTACTACCTTCAATATAACTACTACCTTCAATATAACTACTACCTAATGCCTTCAATATAACTACTACCTTCAATATAACTACTACCTTCAATATAACTACTACCTTCAATATAACTAATTCCTTCAATATAACTACTACCTTCAATATAACTACTACCTTTAATATAACTACTACCTTCAATATAACTACTACCTTCAATATAACTACTACCTTCAATATAACTACTACCTAATGCCTTCAATATAACTACTACCTTCAATATAACTACTACCTTTAATATAACTACTACCTTCAATATAACTACTACCTTCAATATAACTACTACCATCAATATAACTACTACCTTTAATATAACTACTACCTTCAATATAACTACTACCATCAATATAACTACTACCTTTAATATAACTACTACCTTCAATATAACTACTACCTTCAATATAACTACTACCTTTAATATAACTACTACCTTCAATATAACTACTACCTTCAATATAACTACTACCATTAATATAACTACTACCTTCAATATAACTACTACCTTCAATATAACTACTACCTTTAATATAACTACTATCTAATGCCTTCAATATAACTACTACCTTCAATATAACTACTACCTTCAATATAACTACTACCTAATGCCTTCAATATAACTACTACCTTCAATATAACTACTACCTTCAATATAACTACTACCTTCAATATAACTAATTCCTTCAATATAACTACTACCTTCAATATAACTACTACCTTCAATATAACTACTACCTTCAATATAACTACTACCTTCAATATAACTACTACCTAATGCCTTCAATATAACTACTACCTTCAATATAACTACTACCTTTAATATAACTACTACCTTCAATATAACTACTACCTTCAATATAACTACTACCATCAATATAACTACTACCTTTAATATAACTACTACCTTCAATATAACTACTACCTTCAATATAACTACTACCTTTAATATAACTACTACCTTCAATATAACTACTACCTTCAATATAACTACTACCTTCAATATAACTACTACCTTCAATATAACTACTACCTTTAATATAACTACTACCTTTAATATAACTACTACCATCAATATAACTACTACCTTCAATATAACTACTACCTTCAATATAACTACTACCTTTAATATAACTACTACCTTCAATATAACTACTACCTTCAATATAACTACTACCTTTAATATAACTACTACCTTCAATATAACTACTACCTTCAATATAACTACTACCTTCAATATAACTAATATCTAATGCCTTCAATATAACTACTACCTTTAATATAACTACTACCTAATGCCTTCAATATAACTACTACCTTCAATATAACTACTACCTTCAATATAACTACTACCTTTAATATAACTACTACCTAATGCCTTCAATATAACTACTACCTTCAATATAACTACTACCTTTAATATAACTACTACCTAATGCCTTCAATATAACTACTACCTTCAATATAACTACTACCTTCAATATAACTACTACCTTCAATATAACTACTACCTTCAATATAACTACTACCTAATACCTTCAATATAACTACTACCTTCATTATAACTACTACCTAATACCTTCAATATAACTACTACCTTCAATATAACTACTACCTTCAATATAACTACTACCTTTAATATAACTACTACCTAATGCCTTCAATATAACTACTACCTTCAATATAACTACTACCTTCAATATAACTACTACCTTCAATATAACTACTACCTTCATTATAACTACTACCTAATACCTTCAATATAACTACTACCTTCATTATAACTACTACCTTCAATATAACTACTACCTAATGCCTTCAATATAACTACTACCTTCAATATAACTACTACCTTCAATATAACTACTACCTTCAATATAACTACTACCTTCAATATAACTACTACCTAATGCCTTCAATATAACTACTACCATCAATATAACTACTACCTTCAATATAACTACTACCTTTAATATAACTACTACCTTCAATATAACTACTACCTTCAATATAACTACCACCTTCAATATAACTACTACCTTCAATATAACTACTACATTTAATATAACTACTACCTTCAATATAACTACTACCTAATGCCTTCAATATAACTACTACCTTCAATATAACTACTACCTTCAATATAACTACTACCTTTAATATAACTACTACCTTCATTATAACTACTACCTAATACCTTCAATATAACTACTACCTTCATTATAACTACTACCTTCAATATAACTACTACCTAATGCCTTCAATATAACTACTACCTTCAATATAACTACTACCTTCAATATAACTACTACCTTTAATATAACTACTACCTTCAATATAACTACTACCTTCAATATAACTACCACCTTCAATATAACTACTACCTTCAATATAACTACTACATTTAATATAACTACCACCTTCAATATAACTACTACCTTCAATATAACTACTACATTTAATATAACTACTACCTTCAATATAACTACTACCTTCAATATAACTACTACCTTCAATATAACTACTACCTTTAATATAACTACTACCTTCAATATAACTACCACCTTCAATATAACTACTACCTTTAATATAACTACTACCTTCAATATAACTACTACCTTTAATATAACTACTACCTTCAATATAACTACTACCTTTAATATAACTACTACCTTCAATATAACTACTACCTTTAATATAACTACTACCTTCAATATAACTACTACCTTCAATATAACTACTACCTTTAATATAACTACTACCTTCAATATAACTACTACCTTTAATATAACTACTACCTAATACCTTCAATATAACTACTACCTTTAATATAACTACTACCTAATGCCTTCAATATAACTACTACCTTTAATATAACTACTACCTTCAATATAACTACTACCTTCAATATAACTACTACCTTTAATATAACTACTACCTTCAATATAACTACTACCTTCAATATAACTACTACCTTTAATATAACTACTACCTAATGCCTTCAATATAACTACTACCTTCAATATAACTACTACCTTCAATATAACTACTACCTTTAATATAACTACTACCTAATGCCTTCAATATAACTACTACATTCAATATAACTACTACCTTCAATATAACTACTACCTTCAATATAACTACTACCTTCAATATAACTACTACCTAATACCTTCAATATAACTACTACCTTCATTATAACTACTACCTAATACCTTCAATATAACTACTACCTTCAATATAACTACTACCTTCAATATAACTACTACCTTTAATATAACTACTACCTAATGCCTTCAATATAACTACTACCTTCAATATAACTACTACCTTCAATATAACTACTACCTTCAATATAACTACTACCTTCATTATAACTACTACCTAATACCTTCAATATAACTACTACCTTCATTATAACTACTACCTTCAATATAACTACTACCTAATGCCTTCAATATAACTACTACCTTCAATATAACTACTACCTTCAATATAACTACTACCTTCAATATAACTACTACCTTCAATATAACTACTACCTTTAATATAACTACTACCTAATGCCTTCAATATAACTACTACCTTCAATATAACTACTACCTTCAATATAACTACTACCTTTAATATAACTACTACCTAATGCCTTCAATATAACTACTACCTTCAATATAACTACTACCTTCAATATAACTACTACCTTTAATATAACTACTACCTAATGCCTTCAATATAACTACTACCTTCAATATAACTACTACCTTCAATATAACTACTACCTTCAATATAACTACTACCTTCAATATAACTACTACCTAATACCTTCAATATAACTACTACCTTCATTATAACTACTACCTAATACCTTCAATATAACTACTACCTTCAATATAACTACTACCTTCAATATAACTACTACCTTTAATATAACTACTACCTAATGCCTTCAATATAACTACTACCTTCAATATAACTACTACCTTCAATATAACTACTACCTTCAATATAACTACTACCTTCATTATAACTACTACCTAATACCTTCAATATAACTACTACCTTCATTATAACTACTACCTTCAATATAACTACTACCTAATGCCTTCAATATAACTACTACTTTCAATATAACTACTACCTTCAATATAACTACTACCTTCAATATAACTACTACCTTCAATATAACTACTACCTTCAATATAACTACTACCTAATGCCTTCAATATAACTACTACCATCAATATAACTACTACCTTCAATATAACTACTACCTTTAATATAACTACTACCTTCAATATAACTACTACCTTCAATATAACTACCACCTTCAATATAACTACTACCTTCAATATAACTACTACATTTAATATAACTACTACCTTCAATATAACTACTACCTAATGCCTTCAATATAACTACTACCTTCAATATAACTACTACCTTCAATATAACTACTACCTTTAATATAACTACTACCTTCATTATAACTACTACCTAATACCTTCAATATAACTACTACCTTCATTATAACTACTACCTTCAATATAACTACTACCTAATGCCTTCAATATAACTACTACCTTCAATATAACTACTACCTTCAATATAACTACTACCTTTAATATAACTACTACCTTCAATATAACTACTACCTTCAATATAACTACCACCTTCAATATAACTACTACCTTCAATATAACTACTACATTTAATATAACTACCACCTTCAATATAACTACTACCTTCAATATAACTACTACATTTAATATAACTACTACCTTCAATATAACTACTACCTTCAATATAACTACTACCTTCAATATAACTACTACCTTTAATATAACTACTACCTTCAATATAACTACTACCTTCAATATAACTACTACCTTTAATATAACTACTACCTTCAATATAACTACTACCTTTAATATAACTACTACCTTCAATATAACTACTACCTTTAATATAACTACTACCTTGAATATAACTACTACCTTTAATATAACTACTACCTTCAATATAACTACTACCTTCAATATAACTACTACCTTTAATATAACTACTACCTTCCATATAACTACTACCTTTAATATAACTACTACCTAATACCTTCAATATAACTACTACCTTTAATATAACTACTACCTAATGCCTTCAATATAACTACTACCTTTAATATAACTACTACCTTCAATATAACTACTACCTTCAATATAACTACTACCTTTAATATAACTACTACCTTCAATATAACTACTACCTTCAATATAACTACTACCTTTAATATAACTACTACCTAATGCCTTCAATATAACTACTACCTTCAATATAACTACTACCTTCAATATAACTACTACCTTCAATATAACTACTACCTTCAATATAACTACTACCTAATACCTTCAATATAACTACTACCTTCATTATAACTACTACCTAATACCTTCAATATAACTACTACCTTCAATATAACTACTACCTTCAATATAACTACTACCTTTAATATAACTACTACCTAATGCCTTCAATATAACTACTACCTTCAATATAACTACTACCTTCAATATAACTACTACCTTCAATATAACTACTACCTTCATTATAACTACTACCTAATACCTTCAATATAACTACTACCTTCATTATAACTACTACCTTCAATATAACTACTACCTAATGCCTTCAATATAACTACTACCTTCAATATAACTACTACCTTCAATATAACTACTACCTTCAATATAACTACTACCTTCAATATAACTACTACCTTTAATATAACTACTACCTAATGCCTTCAATATAACTACTACCTTCAATATAACTACTACCTTCAATATAACTACTACCTTTAATATAACTACTACCTAATGCCTTCAATATAACTACTACCTTCAATATAACTACTACCTTCAATATAACTACTACCTTTAATATAACTACTACCTAATGCCTTCAATATAACTACTACCTTCAATATAACTACTACCTTCAATATAACTACTACCTTCAATATAACTACTACCTTCAATATAACTACTACCTAATACCTTCAATATAACTACTACCTTCATTATAACTACTACCTAATACCTTCAATATAACTACTACCTTCAATATAACTACTACCTTCAATATAACTACTACCTTTAATATAACTACTACCTAATGCCTTCAATATAACTACTACCTTCAATATAACTACTACCTTCAATATAACTACTACCTTCAATATAACTACTACCTTCATTATAACTACTACCTAATACCTTCAATATAACTACTACCTTCATTATAACTACTACCTTCAATATAACTACTACCTAATGCCTTCAATATAACTACTACTTTCAATATAACTACTACCTTCAATATAACTACTACCTTCAATATAACTACTACCTTCAATATAACTACTACCTTCAATATAACTACTACCTAATGCCTTCAATATAACTACTACCATCAATATAACTACTACCTTCAATATAACTACTACCTTTAATATAACTACTACCTTCAATATAACTACTACCTTCAATATAACTACCACCTTCAATATAACTACTACCTTCAATATAACTACTACATTTAATATAACTACTACCTTCAATATAACTACTACCTAATGCCTTCAATATAACTACTACCTTCAATATAACTACTACCTTCAATATAACTACTACCTTTAATATAACTACTACCTTCATTATAACTACTACCTAATACCTTCAATATAACTACTACCTTCATTATAACTACTACCTTCAATATAACTACTACCTAATGCCTTCAATATAACTACTACCTTCAATATAACTACTACCTTCAATATAACTACTACCTTTAATATAACTACTACCTTCAATATAACTACTACCTTCAATATAACTACCACCTTCAATATAACTACTACCTTCAATATAACTACTACATTTAATATAACTACCACCTTCAATATAACTACTACCTTCAATATAACTACTACATTTAATATAACTACTACCTTCAATATAACTACTACCTTCAATATAACTACTACCTTCAATATAACTACTACCTTTAATATAACTACTACCTTCAATATAACTACTACCTTCAATATAACTACTACCTTTAATATAACTACTACCTTCAATATAACTACTACCTTTAATATAACTACTACCTTCAATATAACTACTACCTTTAATATAACTACTACCTTGAATATAACTACTACCTTTAATATAACTACTACCTTCAATATAACTACTACCTTCAATATAACTACTACCTTTAATATAACTACTACCTTCCATATAACTACTACCTTTAATATAACTACTACCTAATACCTTCAATATAACTACTACCTTTAATATAACTACTACCTAATGCCTTCAATATAACTACTACCTTTAATATAACTACTACCTTCAATATAACTACTACCTTCAATATAACTACTACCTTTAATATAACTACTACCTTCAATATAACTACTACCTTCAATATAACTACTACCTTTAATATAACTACTACCTAATGCCTTCAATATAACTACTACCTTCAATATAACTACTACCTTCAATATAACTACTACCTTTAATATAACTACTACCTAATGCCTTCAATATAACTACTACATTCAATATAACTACTACCTTCAATATAACTACTACCTTCAATATAACTACTACCTTCAATATAACTACTACCTAATACCTTCAATATAACTACTACCTTCATTATAACTACTACCTAATACCTTCAATATAACTACTACCTTCAATATAACTACTACCTTCAATATAACTACTACCTTTAATATAACTACTACCTAATGCCTTCAATATAACTACTACCTTCAATATAACTACTACCTTCAATATAACTACTACCTTTAATATAACTACTACCTTCATTATACCTACTACCTAATACCTTCAATATAACTACTACCTTCATTATAACTACTACCTTCAATATAACTACTACCTAATGCCTTCAATATAACTACTACCTTCAATATAACTACTACCTTCAATATAACTACTACCTTTAATATAACTACTACCTTCAATATAACTACTACCTTCAATATAACTACCACCTTCAATATAACTACTACCTTCAATATAACTACTACATTTAATATAACTACCACCTTCAATATAACTACTACCTTCAATATAACTACTACATTTAATATAACTACTACCTTCAATAGAACTACTACCTTCAATATAACTACTACCTTCAATATAACTACTACCTTTAATATAACTACTACCTTCAATATAACTACTACCTTCAATATAACTACTACCTTTAATATAACTACTACCTTCAATATAACTACTACCTTTAATATAACTACTACCTTCAATATAACTACTACCTTTAATATAACTACTACCTTCAATATAACTACTACCTTTAATATAACTACTACCTTCAATATAACTACTACCTTCAATATAACTACTACCTTTAATATAACTACTACCTTTAATATAACTACTACCTTCAATATAACTACTACCTTTAATATAACTACTACCTTCAATATAACTACTACCTTTAATATAACTACTACCTAATACCTTCAATATAACTACTACCTTCAATATAACTACTACCTTCAATATAACTACTACCTAATGCCTTCAATATAACTACTACCTTTAATATAACTACTACCTAATACCTTCAATATAACTACTACCTTTAATATAACTACTACCTAATGCCTTTAATATAACTACTACCTTCAATATAACTACTACCTTCAATGTTACTACTACCTTCAATATAACTACTACCTTCAATATAACTACTACCTTTAATATAACTACTACCTTTAATATAACTACTACCTTCAATATAACTACTACCTTCAATATAACTACTACCTTCAATATAACTACTACCTTTAATATAACTACTACCTAATGCCTTTAATATAACTACTACCTTCAATATAACTACTACCTTCAATGTTACTACTACCATCAATATAACTACTACCTTCAATATAACTACTACCATCAATATAACTACTACCTTCAATATAACTACTACCTTCAATATAACTACTACCTTCAATATAACTACTACCTTCAATATAACTACTACCTTCAATATAACTACTACCTAATGCCTTCAATATAACTACTACCTTCAATATAACTACTACCTTCAATATAACTACTACCTTCAATATAACTACTACATTTAATATAACTACTACCTTCAATATAACTACTACCTTTAATATAACTACTACCTTTAATATAACTACTACCTTTAATATAACTACTACCTTCAATATAACTACTACCATCAATATAACTACTACCTAATGCCTTCAATATAACTACTACCTTCAATATAACTACTACCTTCAATATAACTACTACCTTTAATATAACTACCGCCTTCAATATAACTACTACCTTCAATATAACTACTACCTTCAATATAACTACTACCTTTAATATAACTACTACCATTAATATAACTACTACCTTCAATATAACTACTACCTTTAATATAACTACTACCTTCAATATAACTACTACCTTTAATATAACTACTACCTTTAATATAACTACTACCTTCAATATAACTACTACCTTCAATATAACTACTACCATCAATATAACTACTACCTAATGCCTTCAATATAACTACTACCTTCAATATAACTACTACCTTCAATATAACTACTACCTTTAATATAACTACTGCCTTCAATATAACTACTACCTTCAATATAACTACTACCTTCAATATAACTACTACCTTCAATATAACTACTACCTTTAATATAACTACTACCTTTAATATAACTACTACCTTCAATATAACTACTACCTTCAATATAACTACTACCTTCAATATAACTACTACCTTCAATATAACTACCACCTTTAATATAACTACTACCTTCAATATAACTACTACCTTCAATATAACTACTACATTTAATATAACTACTACCTTCAATATAACTACTACCTTTAATATAACTACTACCTTTAATATAACTACTACCTTTAATATAACTACTACCTTCAATATAACTACTACCATCAATATAACTACTACATAATGCCTTCAATATAACTACTACCTTCAATATAACTACTACCTTTAATATAACTACTACCTTCAATATAACTACTACCTTTAATATAACTACTACCTTTAATATAACTACTACCTTTAATATAACTACTACCTTCAATATAACTACTACCATCAATATAACTACTACATAATGCCTTCAATATAACTACTACCTTCAATATAACTACTACCTTCAATATAACTACTACCTTCAATATAACTACTACCTTTAATATAACTACTGCCTTCAATATAACTACTACCTTCAATATAACTACTGCCTTCAATATAACTACTGCCTTCAATATAACTACTACCTTTAAAATAACTACTACCATCAATATAACTACTACCATCAATATAACTACTACCATCAATATAACTACTACCATCAATATAACTACTACATAATGCCTTCAATATAACTACTACCTTCAATATAACTACTACCTTCAATATAACTACTGCCTTCAATATAACTACTACCTTCAATATAACTACTGCCTTCAATATAACTACTACCTTCAATATAACTACTACCTTCAATATAACTACTACCTTTAATATAACTACTACCTTTAATATAACTACTACCTTCAATATAACTACTACCTTTAATATAACTACTGCCTTCAATATAACTACTACCTTCAATATAACTACTACCTTCAATATAACTACTACCTTTAATATAACTACTACCTTCAATATAACTACTACAATCAATATAACTACTACCTAATGCCTTCAATATAACTACTACCTTCAATATAACTAATACCTAATGCCTTCAATATAACTACTACCTTTACTATAACTACGACCTAATGCCTTCAATATAACTACTACCTTCAATATAACTACTACCTTCAATATAACTACTACCTAATGCCTTCAATATAACTACTACCTTTAATATAACTACTACCATCAATATAACTACTACCTTCAATATAACTACTACCTTCAATATAACTACTACCTTCAATATAACTACTACCTTCAATATAACTACTACCTTCAATATAACTACTACCTTCAATATAACTACTACCTTCAATATAACTACTACCTTCAATATAACTACTACCTTTAATATAACTACTACCATCAATATAACTACTACCTTCAATATAACTACTACCTTCAATATAACTACTACCTTCAATATAACTACTACCTTCAATATAACTACTACCTTCAATATAACTATTACCTTTAATATAACTACTACCTTCAATATAACTACTACCTTCAATATAACTACTACCTTCAATATAACTACTACCTTCAATATAACTACTACCTTCAATATAACTACTACCTTTAATATAACTACTACCTTCAATATAACTACTACCTTCAATATAACTACTACCTACAATATAACTACTACCTTCAATATAACTACTACCTTTAATATAACTACTACCTTCAATATATCTACTACCTTTAATATAACTACTACCTTTAATATAACTACTACCTTCAATACAACTACTACCTTCAATATAACTACTACCTAATGCCTTCAATATAACTACTACCTTCAATATAACTACTACCTTTAATATAACTACTACCTTCAATATAACTACTACCTAATGCCTTCAATATAACTACTACCTTCAATATAACTACTACCTTCAATATAACTACTACCTTCAATATAACTACTACCTTCAATATAACTACTACCTTCAATATAACTACTACCTTTAATATAACTACTACCTTCAATATAACTACTACCTTTAATATAACTACTACCTTCAATATAACTACTACCTTTAATATAACTACTACCTTCAATATAACTACTACCTTTAATATAACTACTACCTTCAATATAACTACTACCTTCAATATAACTACTACCTTTAATATAACTACTACCTTCAATATAACTACTACCTTCAATATAACTACTACCTTCAATATAACTACTACCTAATGCCTTCAATATAACTACTACCTTTAATATAACTACTACCTAATACCTTCAATATAACTACTACCTTTAATATAACTACTACCTAATGCCTTTAATATAACTACTACCTTCAATATAACTACTACCTTCAATATAACTACTACCTTCAATATAACTACTGCCTTCAATATAACTACTACCTTTAATATAACTACTACCTAATGCCTTCAATATAACTACTACCTTCAATATAACTACCACCTTCAATATAACTACTACCTAATGCCTTCAATATAACTACTACCTTCAATATAACTACCACCTTCAATATAACTACTGCCTTCAATATAACTACTACCTTTAATATAACTACTACCTTCAATATAACTACTACCTTCAATATAACTACTACCTTCAATATAACTACTACCTAATGCATTCAATATAACTACTACCTAATGCCTTCAATATAACTACTACCTAATGCCTTCAATATAACTACTACCTAATGCCTTCAATATAACTACTACCTTCAATATAACTACTACCTTCAATATAACTACTACCTTCAATATAACTACTACCTTCAATATAACTACTACCTTCAATATAACTACTACCTAATGCCTTCAATATAACTACTACCTTCAATATAACTACTACCTTCAATATAACTACTACCTTCAATATAACTACTACCTTCAATATAACTACTACCTTCAATATAACTACTACCTTTAATATAACTACTACCTTGAAAAAAACTACTACCTTTAATATAACTACTACCTTTAATATAACTACTACCTTTAATATAACTACTACCTTCAATATAACTACTACCATCAATATAACTACTACCTAATGCCTTCAATATAACTACTACCTTCAATATAACTACTACCTTCAATTTAACTACTACCTTTAATATAACTACTGCCTTCAATATAACTACTACCTTCAATATAACTACTACCTTCAATATAACTACTACCTTTAATATAACTACTAACTTTAATATAACTACTACCTTCAATATAACTACTACCTTTAATATAACTACTACCTTCAATATAACTACTACCTTCAATATAACTACTACCTTCAATATAACTACTACCTTCAATATAACTACTACCTTTAATATAACTACTACCTTCAATATAACTACTACCATCAATATAACTACTACCTAATGCCTTCAATATAACTACTACCTTCAATATAACTAATACCTAATGCCTTCAATATAACTACTACCTTTACTATAACTACGACCTAATGCCTTCAATATAACTACTACCTTCAATATAACTACTACCTTCAATATAACTACTACCTTCAATATAACTACTACCTTCAATATAACTACTACCTAATGCCTTCAATATAACTACTACCTTCAATATAACTACTACCTTCAATATAACTACTACATTTAATATAACTACAACCTAATGGAGGTAACAGATAGGAGGCAACACAGGACAGATAGGAGGTAACAGATAGGAGGTTACATAGAACAGAAAGGAGGTAACAGATAGGAGGTAACATATAGGAGGCAACAAAGGACAGATAGGAGGTAACAGAGGACAGATAGGATGTAACAGATAGGAGGTAACAGATAGGAGGCAACACAGAGCAGATAGGAAGTAACAGAGGATAGATTGGAGGTAACAGATATGAGGTAACACAGGACAGATAGGAGGTAACATATAGGAGGTACCACAGGACAGACAGGAGGTGACAGAGGACAGATAGGAGGTAACTAAGGACAGATAGGAGGTAACAGATAAGAGGTAACACAGGACAGATAGGAGGTAACATATAGAAGGTAACAGATAGGAGGTAACACAGGACAGCCATGAGGTAACAGAGGACATATAGGAGGTAACACAGGACAGATAGGAGGTAAACGATAGGAGGTAACAACGGACAGATAGGAGGTAACACAGGACAGATAGGAGGTAACATAGGACAGATAGGAGGTAACAGATAGGAGGTAAAACAGGACATATAGGATGTAACATATAGGAGGTAACAGATAGGCGGTAACACAGGACAGATAGGAGGTAACAGATAGGAGGTAACACCGGACAGATAGGAGGTAACATATAGGAGATAACAGATAGGAGGCAACAGATAGGTAACACACGACAGATAGGAGGTAACAGATAGGAGGTAACAGATAGGAGGTAACATAGGACAGATAGGAGGTAACAGATAGGAGGTAACACAGGATAGATAGGAGGTAACAGATAGGAGGTAACACAGGACAGATAGGAGGTAACATATAGGAGGTAACACAGGACAGATAGGAGGTTACATATAGGAGGTAACAGATAGGAGGTAACACAGGACAGATAGGAGGTAACAGATAGGAGGCAACACATGACAGATAGGAGGTAACATATAGGAGGTAACAAAGGACAGATAGGAGGTAACAGATAGGATATAACAGATAGGAGAAAACACAGGACATATAGGAGGTAACAGATAGGAGGTAACAGATAGGAGGTAACACAGGACAGATAGGAGGTAACAGATAGGAGGTAACACAGGACAGATAGAAGGTAACATATATTAGGTAACAGATAGGAGGTAACACAGGGCAGATAGGAGGTAACAGCTAGGAGGTAACACATGACAGATAGGAGGTAACACAGGACAGATAGGAGGTAACAGATAGGAGGTAACACAGGGCAGATAGGAGGTAACACAGGACAGATAGGAGGTAACATATAGGAGGTAACACAGGGCAGATAGGAGGTAACAGATAGGAGGTAACACAGGACAGATAGGAGGTAACAGATAGGAGGTAACACAGGACAGATAGGAGGTAACAGATAGGAGGTAACACAGGACAGATATGAGGTAACAGATAGGAGGTAACACAGGACAGAAAGGAGGTAACAGATAGGAGGTAACATATAGGAGGCAACAAAGGACAGATAGGAGGTAACAGAGGACAGATAGGATGTAACAGATAGGAGGTAACAGATAGGAGGCAACACAGAGCAGATAGGAGGTAACAGAGGATAGATTGGAGGTAACAGATAGGAGGTAAGACAGGACAGATATGAGGTAACAGATAGGAGGTAACACAGAAAAGAAAGGAGAAAACAGATAGGAGGTAACATATAGGAGGCAACAAAGGACAGATAGGAGGTAACACACGACAGATAGGAGGTAACAGATAGGAGGTAACACAGGACATATAGGATGTAACAGATAGGAGGTAACACAGGACAGATAGGAGGTAACAGATAGGAGGTAACACAGGTCAGATATGAGGTAACAGATAGGAGGTAACACAGGACAGAAAGGAGGTAACAGATAGGAGGTAACATATAGGAGGCAACAAAGGACAGATAGGAGGTAACACATGACAGATAGGAGGTAACAGATAGGAGGTAACAGATAGGAGGCAACACAGAGCAGATAGGAGGTAACAGAGGATAGATTGGAGGTAACATATAGGAGGCAACAAAGGACAAATAGGAGAAAACACATGACAGATAGGAGGTAACAGATAGGAGGTAACACACGACAGATAGGAGGTAACAGATATGAGGTAACACAGGACAGATAGGATGTAACAGATATGAGGTAACACAGGATAGATAGGAGGTAACAGATAGGAGGTAACAGGATAGATAGGAGGTAACAGATAGGAGGCAACACATGACAGATAGGAGGTAACATATAGGAGGTAACACAGGACAGATAGGAGGTAACAGATAGGATGTAACAGATAGGAGAAAACACAGGACATATAGGAGGTAACAGATAGGAGGTAACACAGGACAGATAGGAGGTAACAGATAGGAGGTAACACAGGACAGATAGGAGGAAACAGATAGGAGGTAACAGATAGGAGGTAACACAGGGCAGATAGGAGGTACCAGATAGGAGGTAACACAGGACAGATAGGAGGTAACACAGGACAGATAGGAGGTAACACAGGACATATAGGAGGTAACACAGGGCAGATAGGAGGTAACAGATAGGAGGTAACACAGGACATATAGTAGGTAACAAATAGGAGGTAACACAGGACAGATAGGAGGTAACAGATAGGAGGTAACACAGGACATATAGTAAGTAACAGATAGGAGGTAACACAGGACAGATAGGAGGTAACAGATAGGAGGTAACACGGGACAGATAGGAGGTAACACAGGGCAGATAGGAGGTAACAGATAGGAGGTAACACAGGACAGATAGGAGGTAACACAGGACAGATAGGAGGTAACAGATAGGAGGTAACACAGGACAGATAGGAGGTAACACAGGGCAGATAGGAGGTAACAGATAGGAGGTAACACAGGACAGATAGGAGGTAACACAGGACAGATAGGAGGTAACAGATAGGAGGTAACACAGGGCAGATAGGAGGTAACAGATAGGAGGTAACACAGGACAGATAGGAGGTAACAGATAGGAGGTAACACAGGACAGATAGGAGGTAACACAGGGCAGATAGGAGGTAACACAGGACAGATAGGAGGTAACAGATAGGAGGTAACACAGGACAGATAGGAGGTAACACAGGACATATAGTAGGTAACAGATAGGAGGTAACACAGGACAGATGGGAGGTAACAGATAGGAGGTAACACGGGACAGATAGGAGGTAACAGATAGGAGGTAACACAGGACAGATAGGAGGTAACCTTTGGGGGACACACACTGAATAAACAACGGAGTTGAACGGCTATCCAAACAAACTATGCCCACTATGCCCACTATGCCCACTATGCCCACTATGCCCACTATGCCCACTATGCCCACTATGCCCACTATGCCCACTTCAACACTGAAGACAGAGCAGCTACACTACTCTATTAAACACCACTGTGTGTGTGTGTGTGTGTGTGTGTGTGTGTGTGTGTGTGTGTGTGTGTGTGTGTGTGTGTGTGTGTCATCTATTAACCAGCGACAGAGTAATCCTTCATTCACACAGGGGGGAGGTAGGGGATTTGAAAGCCTGACAAAATGTGGCCAATCAGAATCTTCCCTGCAGCTAGGAGGAAACCAGGTACCTGCTGAAAGTGCCAATCAGAATCTCCCCTGCAGCTAGGAGGAAACCAGGTACCTGCTGAAAGTGCCAATCAGAATCTCCCCTGCAGCTAGGAGGAAACCAGGTACCTGCTGAAAGTGCCAATCGGAAAGTTACTGACAGACAACTCACAGTGGTGAGGCTATTAAAGTCATGAAGTGTCTCAACCGGCAACCTCTACCCCTACCCCAACCCCAACACTAACCTATCCCTACTCTACCCCTACCCCTACACTATCATATCCCTACTCTACCCCTACCCCTACACTATCCTATCCCTACTCTACCCCTACCCCTACACTATCCTATCCCTACTCTACCCCTACCCCTACACTATCCTATCCCTACTCTACCCCTACCTCTACCCCTACCTCTACACTATCCTATCCCTACTCTACCCTCTACCCCTACCCCTAAACTATCCTATCCCTACTCTACCCCTACCCCTACACTATCCTATCCCTACTCTACCCCTACCTCTACCCCTACCCCTACACTATCCTATCCCTACTCTACCCTCTACCCCTACCCCTACACTATCCTATCCCTACTCTACCCCTACCCCTACACTATCCTATCCCTACTCTACCCTCTACCTCTACCTCTACCCCTACACTATCCTATCCCTACTCTACCCTCTACCTCTACCCCTACACTATCCTATCCCTACTCTACCCTCTACCTCTACCCCTACCCCTACCCCTACACTATCCTATCCCTACTCTACCCTCTCTACCTCTACCTCTACCCCTACACTATCCTATCCCTACTCTACCCTCTACCTCTACCCCTACACTATCCTATCCCTACTCTACCCTCTACCTCTACCCCTACCCCTACACTATCCTATCCCTACTCAACCCTCTACCCCTACCCCTACCCCTACACTATCCTATCCCTACTCTACCCTCTACCTCTACCCCTACCCCTACACTATCCTATCCCTACTCTACCCCTACCCCTACACTATCCTATAACTACTCTACCCTCTACCTCTACCTCTACCCCTACACTATCCTATCCCTACTCTACCCTCTACCTCTACCCCTACACTATCCTATCCCTACTCTACCCTCTACCTCTACCCCTACCCCTACCCCTACACTATCCTATCCCTACTCTACACTCTACCCCTACTCCTACCCCTACACTATCCTATCCCTACTCTACCCTCTACCTCTACCCCTACACTATCCTATCCCTACTCTACCCTCTACCTCTACCCCTACACTATCCGATCCCTACTCTACCCTCTACCTCTACCCCTACCCCTACCCCTACACTATCCTATCCCTACTCTACCCTCTACCCCTAACCCTACCCCTACACTATCCTATCCCTACTCTACCCTCTACCTCTACCCCTACCCCTACACTATCCTATCCCTACTCTACCCTCTACCTCTACCTCTACCCCTACACAATCCTATCCCTACTCTACCCTCTACCTCTACCTCAACCCCTACACTATCCTATACCTACTCTACTCTACCCCTACCCCTACCCTTACACAATCCTATCCCTACTCTACCCTCTACCCCTACCCCTACACAATCCTATCCCTACTCTACCCTCTACCTCTACCTCTACCCCTACACAATCCTATCCCTACTCTACCCTCTACCTCTACCCCTACCCCTAAACAATCCTATCCCTACTCTACCCTCTACCTCTACCTCTACCCCTACACAATCCTATCCCTACTCTACCCTCTACCTCTACCTCTACCCCTACACAATCCTATCCCTACTCTACTCTACCCCTACCCCTACCCCTACACTATCCTATCCCTACTCTACTCTACCCCTACCCCTACCCCTACACAATCCTATCCCTACTCTACCTTCTAACCCTACCCCTACACAATCCTATCCCTACTCTACCCTCTACCTCTACCTCTACCCCTACACAATCATATCCCTACTCTACCCTCTACCCTACCCTACCCTCTACCCTACCTCTACCCCTACCCCTACACTATCCTATCCCTACTCTACCCCTCCCCCCACACTATCCTATCCCTACTCTACCCTCTTCCCTACCTCTACCCCTAAACAATCCTATCCCTACTCTACCCCTACCCGTACCCTATCCTATCCCTACTCTTCTCCTACCCTATCGTATCCCTACTTTACCCCTACACTATCCTATCCCTACTCTACCCCTACCCTATCCTATCCCTACTCTACCCCTACCCCTACACTATCCTATCCCTACACTACCCTCTACCCTACCTCTAACCCTACCCTTACACTATCCTATCCCTACTCTACCCCTACACTATCCTATCCCTACTCTACCCTCTACCCTACCTCTACCCCTACCCCTACACTATCCTATCCCTACTCTACCCCTACCCCTACACTATCCTATCCCTACTCTACCCCTACCCGGACACTATCCTATCCCTACTCTACCCTCTACCCTACCTCTACCCCTACCCCTACACTATCCTATCCCTACTCTACCCCTACCCCTACCCAATCCTATCCCTACTATACCCTCTACCCTACCTCTACCCCTACCCCTACACAATCCTATCCCTACTCTACCCCTACCCCTACCCAATCCCATCCCTGCTCTACCCCTACCCCTACACTATCCTATCCCTACTCTACCCCTACCCCTACCCAATCCTATCCAAACTCTATCCTCTAACCTACCCTAACTCTACCACTACACAATCCTATCCATACTCTACCCTCTACCCTACCCTACCTCTACCCCTACACAATCATATCCCTACTCTACCCCTACCCCTACACTATCCTATCCCTACTCTACCCCTACCCCTACACAATCATATCCCTACTCTACCCTCTACCCTACCCTACCCTCTACCCTACCTCTACCCCTACCCCTACACTATCCTATCCCTACTCTACCCCTCCCCCTACACTATCCTATCCCTACTCTACCCTCTTCCCTACCTCTACCCCTACACAATCCTATCCCTACTCTACCCCTACCCGTACCCTATCCTATCCCTACTCTACTCCTACCCTATCGTATCCCTACTTTACCCCTACACTATCCTATCCCTACTCTACCCCTACCCTATCCTATCCCTACTCTACCCCTACCCCTACACTATCCTATCCCTACACTACCCTCTACCCTACCTCTAACCCTACCCTTACACTATCCTATCCCTACTCTACCCCTACACTATCCTATCCCTACTCTACCCTCTACCCTACCTCTACCCCTACCCCTACACTATCCTATCCCTACTCTACCCCTACCCCTACACTATCCTATCCCTACTCTACCCCTACCCGGACACTATCCTATCCCTACTCTACCCTCTACCCTACCTCTACCCCTACCCCTACACTATCCTATCCCTACTCTACCCCTACCCCTACCCAATCCTATCCCTACTATACCCTCTACCCTACCTCTACCCCTACCCCTACACAATCCTATCCCTACTCTACCCCTACCCCTACCCAATCCCATCCCTGCTCTACCCCTACCCCTACACTATCCTATCCCTACTCTACCCCTACCCCTACCCAATCCTATCCAAACTCTATCCTCTAACCTACCCTAACTCTACCACTACACAATCCTATCCATACTCTACCCTCTACCCTACCCTACCTCTACCCCTACACAATCCTATCCCTACTCTACCCCTACCCCTACACTATCCTATCCCTACTCTACCCCTACCCCTACCCAATCCTATCCATGCTCTACCCTCTACCCTAACCTACCTCTACCCCTTCACAAACCTACCCCTACCCCATCCTATCCCTACACTAACCCTACCCCTACCCCATCCTATCCCTACACTATCCTACCCCTACCCCATCCTATCCCTACCAAACCCTACCCTTACCCCATCCTATCCCTACCCAGCCCTACCCCTACACCATCTTATCCCTACCCTATATCCATATCTGTGAAAAACAGATCGTATCTGAAGCGTGTTAAAGTCAACTGATGTAGGGGCCGTAGGTTAACTATAGGGTGAACTAAGGTCCGTAGGTTAACTATAGGGTGAACTATGGGTCGTAGGATAACTATAGGGTGAACTAGGGTCCGAAGGTTAACTATAGGGTGAACTAGGGGCCGTAGAGTAACTATAGGGTGAACTAGGGGTCGTAGGGTAACTGTAGGGTGAATTAGGGTCCGTAGAGTAACTATAGGGTGAACTAGGGGTCGTAGGGTAACTATAGGGTGAACTAGGGGTCGTAGGGTAACTATAGGGTGAACTAGGGGTCGTAGGGTAACTATAGGGTGAACTAGGGGTCGTAGGTTAACTATAGGGTGAACTAGGGGTCCGTAGATTAACTATAGGGTGAACTAGGGTCCGTAGGTTAACTATAGGGTGAACTAGGGGCCGTAGAGTAACTATAGGGTGAACTAGGGGCCGTAGGGTAACTATAGGGTGAACTATGGGTCGTAGGGTAACTATAGGGTGAACTAGGGGTCGTAGGGTAACTATAGGGTGAACTAGGGGTCGTAGGTTAACTATAGGGTGAACTAGGGGTCCGTAGGGTAACTATAGGGTGAACTAGGGGCCGTAGAGTAACTATAGGGTGAACTAGGGGTCGTAGGGTAACTATAGGGTGAACTAGGGGTCGTAGGGTAACTATAGGGTGAACTAGGGGTCGTAGGGTAACTATAGGGTGAACTAGGGTCCGTAGGTTAACTATAGGGTGAAATAGGGGCCGTAGAGTAACTATAGGGTGAACTAGGGGCCGTAGGGTAACTATAGGGTGAACTAGGGTCCGTAGAGTAACTATAGGGTGAACTAGGGGCCGTAGGGTAACTATAGGGTGAACTAGGGTCCGTAGAGTAACTATAGGGTGAACTAGGGGCCGTAGAGTAACTATAGGGTGAACTATGGGTCGTAGGGTAACTATAGGGTGAACTAGGGGTCGTAGGGTAACTATAGGGTGAACTAGGGTCCGTAGGTTAACTATAGGGTGAACTATGGGTCGTAGGGTAACTACAGTGCCTTGCGAAAGTATTCGGCCCCCTTGAACTTTGCGACCTTTTGCCACATTTCAGGCTTCAAACATAAAGATATAAAACTGTATTTTTTTGTGAAGAATCAACAACAAGTGGGACACAATCATGAAGTGGAACGACATTTATTGGATATTTCAAACTTTTTTAACAAATCAAAAACTGAAAAATTCGCCGTGCAAAATTATTCAGCCCCCTTAAGTTAATACTTTGTAGCGCCACCTTTTGCTGCGATTACAGCTGTAAGTCGCTTGGGGAATGTCTCTATCAGTTTTGCACATCGAGAGACTGACATTTTTTCCCATTCCTCCTTGCAAAACAGCTCGACCTCAGTGAGGTTGGATGGAGAGCATTTGTGAACAGCAGTTTTCCGTTCTTTCCACAGATTCTCGATTGGATTCAGGTCTGGACTTTGACTTGGCCATTCTAACACCTGGATATGTTTATTTTTGAACCATTCCATTGTAGATTTTGCTTTATGTTTTGGATCATTGTCTTGTTGGAAGACAAATCTCCGTCCCAGTCTCAGGTCTTTTGCAGACTCCATCAGGTTTTCTTCCAGAATGGTCCTGTATTTGGCTCCATCCATCTTCCCATCAATTTTAACCATCTTCCCTGTCCCTGCTGAAGAAAAGCAGGCCCAAACCATGATGCTGCCACCACCATGTTTGACAGTGGGGATGGTGTGTTCAGTGTGATGAGCTGTGTTGCTTTTACGCCAAACATAACGTTTTGCATTGTTGCCAAAAAGTTCAATTTTGGTTTCATCTGACCAGAGCACCTTCTTCCACATGTTTGGTGTGTCTCCCAGGTGGCTTGTGACAAACTTTAAACGACACTTTTTATGGATATCTTTAAGAAATGGCTTTCTTCTTGCCACTCTTCCATAAAGGCCAGATTTGTGCAATATACGACTGATTGTTGTCCTATGGACAGAGTCTCCCACCTCAGCTGTAGATCTCTGCAGTTCATCCAGAGTGATCATGGGCCTCTTGGCTGCATCTCTGATCAGTCTTCTCCTTGTATGAGCTGAAAGTTTAGAGGGACGGCCAGGTCTTGGTAGATTTGCAGTTGTCTGATGCTCCTTCCATTTCAATATTATCACTTGCACAGTGCTCCTTGGGATGTTTAAAGCTTGGGAAATCTTTTTGTATCCAAATCCGGCTTTAAACTTCTTCACAACAGTATCTCGGACCTGCCTGGTGTGTTCCTTGTTCTTCATGATGCTCTCTGCGCTTTTAACGGACCTCTGAGACTATCACAGTGCAGGTGCATTTATACGGAGACTTGATTACACACAGGTGGATTGTATTTATCATCATTAGTCATTTAGGTCAACATTGGATCATTCAGAGATCCTCACTGAACTTTTGGAGAGAGTTTGCTGCACTGAAAGTAAAGGGGCTGAATAATTTTGCACGGCCAATTTTTCAATTTTTGATTTGTTAAAAAAGTTTGAAGTATCCAATAAATGTCGTTCCACTTCATGATTGTGTCCCACTTGTTGTTGATTCTTCACAAAAAAATACAGTTTTATATCTTTATGTTTGAAGCCTGAAATGTGGCAAAAGGTCGCAAAGTTCAAGGGGGCCGAATACTTTCGCAAGGCACTGTATATGGTGAACTAGGGGTCGTAGGGTAACTATAGGGTGAACTAGGGTCCGTAGGGTAACTATAGGGTGAACTATGGGTCGTAGGGTAACTATAGGGTGAACTATGGGCCGTAGAGTAACTATAGGGTGAACTAGGGGTCGTAGGGTAACTATAGGGTGAACTATGGGTCGTAGGGTAACTATAGGGTGAACTATAGGTCGTAGGGTAACTATAGGGTGAACTAGGGTCCGTAGAGTAACTATAGAGTGAACTAGGGTCCGTAGGTTAACTGTAGGGTGAACTATGGGCCGTAGAGTAACTATAGGGTGAACTAGGGGTCGTAGGGTAACTATAGGGTGAACTATGGGTCGTAGGGTAACTATAGGGTGAACTATGGGTCGTAGGGTAACTATAGGGTGAACTAGGGTCCGTAGAGTAACTATAGGGTGAACTAGGGTCCGTAGGGTAACTATAGGGTGAACTATGGGCCGTAGAGTAACTATAGGGTGAACTAGGGGTCGTAGGGTAACTATAGGGTGAACTAGGGGTCGTAGGGTAACTATAGGGTGAACTAGGGTCCGTAGAGTAACTATAGGGTGAACTATGGGCCGTAGAGTAACTATAGGGTGAACTAGGGGTCGTAGGGTAACTATAGGGTGAACTAGGGGTCGTAGGGTAACTATAGGGTGAACTAGGGTCCGTAGAGTAACTATAGGGTGAAATAGGGGTCGTAGGGTAACTATAGGGTGAACTATGGGTCGTAGGGTAACTATAGGGTGAACTAGGGGCCGTAGGTTAACTATAGGGTGAACTATGGGTCGTAGGGTAACTATAGGGTGAACTAGGGTCAGTAGGTTAACTATAGGGTGAACTAGGGGCCGTAGAGTAACTATAGGGTGAACTAGGGGTCGTAGGGTAACTATAGGGTGAACTATGGGTCGTAGGGTAACTATAGGGTGAACTAGGGGCCGTAGAGTAACTATAGGGTGAACTAGGGGTCGTAGGGTAACTATAGGGTGAACTATGGGTCGTAGGGTAACTATAGGGTGAACTAGGGGCCGTAGGTTAACTATAGGGTGAACTATGGGTCGTAGGGTAACTATAGGGTGAACTAGGGGTCGTAGGGTAACTATAGGGTGAACTAGGGGTCGTAGGGTAACTATAGGGTGAACTAGGGGCCGTAGAGTAACTATAGGGTGAACTAGGGGTCGTAGGGTAACTATAGGGTGAACTATGGGTCGTAGGGTAACTATAGGGTGAACTAGGGGCCGTAGGTTAACTATAGGGTGAACTATGGGTCGCAGGGTAACTATAGGGTGAACTAGGGTCAGTAGGTTAACTATAGGGTGAACTATGGGTCGTAGGGTAATTATAGGGTGAACTAGGGGTCGTAGGGTAACTATAGGGTGAACTATGGGTCGTAGGGTAACTATAGGGTGAACTAATCACTATGGCTCTGCCACTGATTTGGCTCTTGAGACCTTCATCAGTAAGATCTGATTCAGAGACTAAATCAATAGACCTGTTACAGAGAGCCGACAAACTGATATTTTAAGTGAACTCAAAGCGCTCTTGTCTTAAAAGAGGAGGTGATGAGCTGTAGCTAGTGGTGAAGAAGATGTGAGGGGCTCAAACCAGCACTGATCTGAAGGGAGAGGCTAGAGTAGTGAGGGCTCAAACCAGCACTGATCTGAAGGGAGAGGCTAGAGTAGTGAGGGACTCAAACCAGCACTGATCTGAAGGGAGAGGCTAGAGTAGTGAGGGCTCAAACCAGTACTGATCTGAAGGGAGGGGCTAGAGTAGTGAGGGACTCAAACCAGCACTGATCTGAAGGGAGAGGCTAGAGTAGTGAGGGACTCAAACCAGCACTGATCTGAAGGGAGAGGCTAGAGTAGTGAGGGACTCAAACCAGCACTGATCTGAAGGGAGAGGATAGAGTAGTGAGGGAACCAGTACTGATCATTATTACCCTGGCGTCCATCTTAACCTGTCTGTCAGCATGGCATCATTCAAACAGGATTAAGACAGAACACACACACACACACACACACACGCACGCACACACACAAACACCCTCAAAACCAAAAAAAAAATCCAACCTTGAGTTTCCAGCTTCCTGTGAGGCCCCCGGAGGCAGCCGAGTGCCAGACCTGATATTCTCATGAGAGTAAGGCTTCGAGGTGCACAGCGGGACCAGTAGGTCCGTAACTCTGGGCCGCATCCCAAACGCCACCCAATTCCTTAGTAAAGTGCACTACTTATAAGGCTCTGGTAAAAAAGTAGTACACTATAATAGGGACTAGGGTTTAATTTGGGACGCCGACACTGTCAGCTACTGTACATAATTCTGAATGACAATTGACCTTCTGCTGCAGGGGCGATGACAGGGGCCCACAGAAAACCACAGGGCGAACCTGTCACTATCAGAACACTGACCAGTCTGACTGGGATTATTTTAGTCCACGTTGCAGCCAAAACCGGTTTGGTTATGGATGGGAACATGACTCCCCATATGGCAGGAGTAGGTCACCTAAAACTATGTCCCTGGATAACTGTAGAACCTCTCTCTCTCTCTCTCATAAAACTATGTCCCTCATATGGCAGGAGTAGGTCACCTAAAACTATGTCCCTCATATGGCAGGAGTAGGGCACCTAAAACTATGTCCCTCATATGGCAGGAGTAGGTCACCTAAAACTATGTCCCTCATATGGCAGGAGTAGGTCACCTAAAACTATGTCCCTCATATGGCAGGAGTAGGTCACCTAAAATGTCCCTCAATACCTGGATAACTGTATAACCTCTCTCTCTCTCTCCCTCCCTCTCCCCCTCTCTCTCTCTCTGTCTCTCTCTCTGTCTCTCTCTCTCTCTCTCTCTCTCTCTCTCTGTCTCTCTCTCTCTCTCTCTGTCTCTCTCTCTCTGTCTCTCTCTCATAAAACTATGTCCCTCAATACCTGGATAACTGTATAACCTCCCTCTCTCTCTCTCCCTCTCTCTCTCTCTCTCTCTCTCTCTCTCTCTCTCTCTCTCTCTCTCTCTCTCCATCTATCCATAGTGATCATATGATATGATATATATATATATGTAGGCTATCAGGTTGCATGCAGAGCCCATGTAGTGTTGGAAACACGGAAACGCAAACTACGAGACAAATGTCCTGGCCTTCAGCTACTTCCATGACTGACTGACTCTCTGACTGACTGACTGACTGACTGAGTGAGTGAGTGACTCTCTGACTGACTGACTGACTCTCTGACTGACTGACTCTCTGACTGACTGACTGACTCTCTGACTGACTGACTGACTGACTGACTGACTGACTGACTCTCTGACTGACTGACTGACTGACTGACTGACTGACTCTCTGACTGACTGACTGGTGACTGACTGACTGACTGACTCTCTGACTGACTGACTCTCTGACCGACTCTCTGACTGACTGACTGACTGACTGACTGACTCTCTGACTGACTGACTGACTCTCTGACTGACTGACTGACTCTCTGACTGACTGACTGACTGACTGACTCTCTAACTGACTGACTGACTGACTGACTCTCTGACTGACTGACTGACTCTCTGACTGACTGACTGACTCTCTGACCGACTCTCTGACTGACTGACTGACTCTCTAACTGACTGACTGACTCTCTAACTGACTGACTGACTGACTGACTGACTGACTGACTGACATTCGGTCAGATGTACAATATAGAAACAGGGCAGGAAGTGTTAAAGGCCCTTGCAACCCAAGGTTTGATACCAACAGAAACAGAAACCATCTTAAACCTAACACTACTCTAACCTTACTCTAACCCTACTCTAACCCTAACTACAACTTTAAACCTAACCCTAACACCACTCTAACCTTAGTCTAACCCTAACCCTAACTCTAACCTTAACTACAACTTTAAACCTAACCCTAACCCTACTCTAACCTTACTCTAACCCTAACTACAACTAAAAACCTAAACCTACTCTAACTTTACTCTAACCCTAACCCTAACTCTAACCATAACTACAACTTTAAATTTAACTAACCCTAGCACTACTCTAACCTTACTCTAACCCTAACCCTAACTCTAACCGTAACTACAACTTTAAACCTAACCCTAACTCTAACCCTACTCTAACCCTAACCCTACTCTAACCCTTAAACTAACCCTAACTACAATTTTAAACCTAACCCTAACTCTAACCCTACTCTAACCCTAACCATACTCGAACCCTACTCTAACCCTTAAACTAACCCTAACTTCAACTTCAAATCTAACCCAAACTCTAACCCCAAACTCCTAACTCTAACTCCTAACTCCTAACACTAACCCCTAACTCCTAACTCTAACCCCTAACTCCTAACACTAACCCCTAACCCTAATCCCTAACCCTAACCCTAATCCCTAACCCCAAACTCTAATCCCTAACCCGTAACTCTAACGCTAACCCTAATCCCTAACTCTAACCCCAAACTCTAACCCCTAACTCTAACCCTAACCATAATCCCTAACCCTTAACTCTAATCCCTAACCCCTAACTCTAACCACTAACCCTAATCCCTAACCCCTAACTCTAATCCCTAACCCCTAACTCAAACCCCTAACTCTAACCCCTAACTCTAACCCCTAACTCTAACCCCTAACTCTAACCCTTAACTCTAACCCTTAACTCTAACCCCTAACTCTAACCCCTAACTCTAACCCCTAACTCTAACCCCTAACTCTAACCCTTAACTCTAACCCCTAACTCTAACACCTAACACTAACCCAAACTCTAACCCCAAACTCTAATCCCTAATTCTAACCCTAACACTAACTCTAACCCCTAACTCTAATCCCTAACCACTAACTCTAACCCTAATCCCTAACTCCTAACTCTAATCCCTAATTCTAACCCTAACTCTAACTCTAACCCCTAACTCTAACCCTAACCCCTAACTCTAACCCCTAACTCTAATCCCTAATTCTAACCCTAACTCTAACTCTAACCCCTAACTCTAATCCCTAATTCTAACCCTAACTCTAACCCCAAACTCTAATCCCTAATTCTAACCCTAACTCTAACTCTAACCCCTAACTCTAATCCCTAACCACTAACTATAACCCTAATCCCTAACCCCTAACTCTAATCCCTAATTCTAACCCTAACTCTAACTCTAACCCCTAACTCTAACCCTAACCCTAACTCTAACCATAACTACAACTTTAAACTTAACTAACCCTAGCACTACTTTAACCTTACTCTAACCCTAACCCTAACTCTAACCGTAACTACAACTTTAAACCTAACCCTAACTCTAACCCTACTCTAACCCTAACCCTACTCTAACCCTTAAAATAACCCTAACTACAATTTTAAACCTAACCCTAACTCTAACCCTACTCTAACCCTAACCATACTCGAACCCTACTCTAACCCTTAAACTAACCCTAACTTCAACTTCAAATCTAACCCAAACTCTAACCCCAAACTCCTAACTCTAACTCCTAACTCCTAACACTAACCCCTAACTCCTAACTCTAACCCCTAACTCCTAACACTAACCCCTAACTCTAATCCCTAACCCTAACCCTAATCCCTAACCCCAAACTCTAATCCCTAACCCGTAACTCTAACGCTAACCCTAATCCCTAACTCTAACCCCAAACTCTAACCCCTAACTCTAACCCTAACCATAATCCCTAACCCTTAACTCTAATCCCTAACCCCTAACTCTAACCACTAACCCTAATCCCTAACCCCTAACTCTAATCCCTAACCCCTAACTCAAACCCCTAACTCTAACCCCTAACTCTAACCCCTAACTCTAACCCCTAACTCTAACCCTTAACTCTAACCCTTAACTCTAACCCCTAACTCTAACCCCTAACTCTAACCCCTAACTCTAACCCCTAACTCTAACCCTTAACTCTAACCCCTAACTCTAACACCTAACACTAACCCAAACTCTAACCCCAAACTCTAATCCCTAATTCTAACCCTAACACTAACTCTAACCCCTAACTCTAATCCCTAACCACTAACTCTAACCCTAATCCCTAACTCCTAACTCTAATCCCTAATTCTAACCCTAACTCTAACTCTAACCCCTAACTCTAACCCTAACCCCTAACTCTAACCCCTAACTCTAATCCCTAATTCTAACCCTAACTCTAACTCTAACCCCTAACTCTAATCCCTAATTCTAACCCTAACTCTAACCCCAAACTCTAATCCCTAATTCTAACCCTAACTCTAACTCTAACCCCTAACTCTAATCCCTAACCACTAACTATAACCCTAATCCCTAACCCCTAACTCTAATCCCTAATTCTAACCCTAACTCTAACTCTAACCCCTAACTCTAACCCTAACCCCTAACTCTAACCCCTAACTCTAATCCCTAATTCTAACCCTAACTCTAACTCTAACCCCTAACTCTAACCCTAATCCCTAACCCCTAACTCTAACCCTAATCCCTAACCCCTAACTCTAATCCCTAACTCTAACCCCTGACTCTAACCCCTAACTCTAACCCTAACCCCTAACTCTAACTCTAACCCCTAACCCCTAACTCAAACCCCTAACTCTAACCCCTGACTCTAACCCCTAACCCTAACCCCTAACCCCTAACTCTAACCCTAACCCCTAACTCTAACCCCTAACTCTAACCCCTAAACCATAACTCTAATCCCTAACCCCTAACTCTAATCCCTAACTCTAACCCCTAACTCTAATCCCTAACCCCTAACTCTAACCGTCATCCCTAGCCCCTAACTCTAATCCCTAATTCTAACCCTAACTCTAAATCTAACCCCTAACTCTAATCCCTAATTCTAACCCTAACTCTAACCCTAACCCATAACTCTAATCCCTAATTCTAACCCTAACTCTAACCCCAAACTCTAATCCCTAATTCTAACCCTAACTCTAACCCCTAACTCTAATCCCTAACCACTAACTCTAACCCTAATCCCTAACCCCTAACTCTAATCCCTAATTCTAACCCTAACTCTAACTCTAACCCCTAACTCTAACCCTAACCCCTAACTCTAACCCCTAACTCTAATCCCTAATTCTAACCCTAACTCTAACTCTAATCCCTAACTCTAACCCCTAACTCTAACCCCTAACTCTAACCCTAACCCCTAACTCTAACTCTAACCCCTAACTCCTAACTCCTAACTCTAACCCCTAACCCTAACCCCTAACGCGAACCCCTAACTCTAACCCCTGACTCTAACCCCTAACCCTAACCCCTAACCCCTAACTCTAACCCTAACCCCTAACTCTAACCCCTAACTCTAACCCCTAAACCCTAACTCTAATCCCTAACCCCTAACTCTAATCCCTAACTCTAACCCCTAACTCTAACCCCTAACTCGTACAAGCATTTCGCTACACTCGCATTAACATCTGCTAACCATGTGTATGTGACAAATAAAAATTTGATTTAACTCTAATCCCTAACCCCTAACTCTAACTCTAACCCTAATCCCTAATTCTAACCCTAACTCTAACTCTAACCCCTAACTCTAATCCCTAATTCTAACCCTAACTCCAACTCTAACCCCTAACTCTAATCCCTAACCCCTAACTCTAACCCTAATCCCTAACCCCTAACTCTAATCCCTAATTCTAACCCTAACTCTAACCCCTAACTCTAATCCCTAGTTGTAACCCTAACTCTAACTCTAACCCCTAACTCTAATCCCTAACCCCTAACTCTAACCCTAATCCCTAACCCCTAACTCTAATCCCTAATTCTAACCCTAACTCTAACTCTAACCCCTAACTCTAACCCTAATCCCTAACCCCTAACTCTAACCCTAATCCCTAACCCCTAACTCTAATCCCTAACTCTAACCCCTAACTCTAACCCCTAACTCTAACCCCTAACCCTAACCCCTAACTCTAACCCTAACCCCTAACTCTAACCCCTAACTCTAACCCCTAACCCCTAACTCTAACCCCTAACCCCTAACTCTAACCCCTAACTCTAACCCTTAACTCTAACCCCTAACTCTAACCCTTAATTCTAACCCCTAACTCTAACCCCTAACTCTAACCCTTAACTCTAACCCCTAACTCTAACCCTTAACTCTAACCCTTAACTCTAACCCCTAACTCTAACCCTTAATTCTAACCCCTAACTCTAACCCCTAACTCTAACCCTTAACTCTAACCCCTAACTCTAACCCTTAACTCTAACCCTTAACTCTAACCCCTAACTCTAACTCCTAACCCCTAAATCCAACCCCTAACTCTAACCCCTAACTCTAACCCTAACCCTAACCCCTAACCCCTAACCTTAACCCCTAACCCTAACTCTAACCCTTAACCCTAGCCCTGCTAGTGTGAGTGTGTTGTAGATGTGGTCAGCAGCATTAGGATGGAAACACACACACACACACACACACACACACACACACACACACACACACACACACACACACACACACACACAGACAGACAGACAGACAGACAGACAGACAGACAGACAGACAGACAGACACACAGACAGACAGACACACAGACACACAGACAGACAGACATTCCACTTTTCACTCCGGGTGACAGTATCATCTCTAGCTAGAAGGACAACCCTGTGAATCAATAGTTCTTTATCAGAGGAGAGGAGAGGAGAGGAGAGGAGGGGAGGGGAGAGGAGGGGAGGGGAGGGGAGGAGAGGAGAGGAGGGGAGGGGAGGGGAGGGGGGAGAGGAGAGGAGAGGAGAGTAGGAGTGGCGAGGAAATGAGAGAGGAGAGGAGAGGAAAGGAAATCAGAGAGGAGAGAAGAGGAAATGAGAGAGGAGAGGAGAGGAAATTAAATGAGAGAGAGGAGAGGAGAGGAGAGGAGAGGAGAGGAGAGGAGAGGAGAGGAGAGGAGAGGAGAGGAGAGGAAAGGATAGGAGAGGAGAGGAGAGGAGAGGAGAGGAGAGGAGAGGAGAGGAGAGGAGAGGAGGAGTGGAGAGGAAATGAGAGAGGAGAGGAGAGGAAAGGAAATCAGAGAGGAGAGGAGAGGAAATGAGAGAGGAGAGGAGAGGAAATGAGAGAGGAGAGGAGAGGAGAGGAGAGGAGAGGAGAGGAGAGGAGAGGAGAGGAGAGGAGAGGAGAGGAGAGGAAAGGAAAGGAGAGGAGAGGAGAGGAGAGGAGAGGAGAGGAGAGGAGAGGAGAGGAGAGGAGAGGAGATGAGAGGAGAGGAGAGGAGAGAGGAGGAGAGAGGAGGAAATGAGAGATGAGAGGAGAAGGGAGGAGAGGAAATGAGAAGAGGATAGGAGAGGAGAGGAGCTATTTAAGGCCTACATAGAATGACTATGCCTAGAAATGTTTCAGCCAGCAGTGTGTTTGTGTGCTTTCAGAACACATTAAGATATACAGCACTTGTTACGTACGGTAGCTGTGATCCCAGTTAGAGAGAACAGCACCTACAGTTTACAGACCTAGCTGTGATCCCAGATAGAGAACAGCACCTACAGTTTACAGACCTAGCTGTGATCCCAGGTAGAGAGAACAGTACCTACAGTTTACAGACCTAGCTGTGATCCCAGGTAGAGAGAACAGCACCTACAGTTTACAGACCTAGCTGTGATCCCAGATAGAGAACAGCACCTACAGTTTACAGACCTAGCTGTGATCCCAGGTAGAGAGAACAGCACCTACAGTTTACAGACCTAGCTGTGATCCCAGATAGAGAACAGCACCTACAGTTTACAGACCTAGCTGTGATCCCAGGTAGAGAGAACAGTACCTACAGTTTACAGACCTAGCTGTGATCCCAGGTAGAGAGAACAGCACCTACAGTTTACAGACCTAGCTGTGATCCCAGGTAGAGAGAACAGCACCTACAGTTTACAGACCTAGCTGTGATCCCAGGTAGAGAGAACAGCACCTACAGTTTACAGACCTAGCTGTGATCCCAGGTAGAGAGAACAGCACCTACAGTTTACAGACCTAGCTGTGATCCCAGATAGAGTACAGCACCTACAGTTTACAGACCTAGCTGTGATCCCAGGTAGAGAGAACAGCACCTACAGTTTACAGACCTAGCTGTGATCCCAGATAGAGAGAACAGCACCTACAGTTTACAGACCTAGCTGTGATCAAGGTAGAGCGAACAGTAGTTGACATGCAGCATCAGCAGACACGGGCTGTCCCAAATGGCACCCGATTCCATGACAAACCACTTCATCAACTGATATTGATGGGACACAAGCGAAAGGCGTTATGTTAATGTATTGTGATACCTGTTCATGTTTTATTTGAGGAATATTTCATTAAGAAACTGTTTGTCCTATCAAAGTAGTACTTGGCAGGACCAGTAACTTTGTCATGACAAACAACAATGTGAAATACCATGCACACTCCTACCAGAGCCCTATAAGGAACTGCTCAGAAGTAGTGACCTATCAGGGAATGAGATGCCATTTGGGATACACATGGACTCTAACGTGAGGTACTTACCTATGCCTGAAATCTTTATTTCTGCCAGAGTAACCCACAGGCAGCAGGGAAAGAAAGAGAGAAGTTAGTAATTAACAAATAATTATGAATAAAACAATAGCAAAGAATTTCCACATATATCAGGTCTTCAGTTTCTACCCCTCCACCTCTCTCAATACCCTCTCTCCCTCTCTCTCAATACCCTCTCTCCCTCTCTCTCAATACCCTCTCTCCCTCTCTCTCAATACCCTATCTACCTCTCTCTCAATACCCTCTCTACCTCTCCCTCAATACCCTCTCTCACTCTCTCTCAATACCCTCTCTCTCAATACCCTCTCTCCCTCTCTCTCAATACCCTCTCTCCCTCTCTCTCAATACCCTCTCTCAATACCCTCTCAATACCCTCTCTACCTCTCTCTCAATACCCTCTCTCCCTCTCTCAATACCCTCTCTACCTCTCTCTCAATACCCTCTCTCTCTCTATAGACCTTCTACACCCTCTACATCCTCTACATCCTTTACACCCTCTACAGACCCTCTACACCCTCTACATCCTCTACAGACCCTCTACATCCTCTACACCCTCTACATCCTCTACATCCTTTACACCCTCTACAGACCCTCTACATCCTCTACATCCTCTACAGACCCTCTACATCCTCTACACCCTCTACATCCTCTTCACCCTCTACAGACCCTCTACACCCTCTACATCCTCGACATCCTCTACAGACCCTCTACATCCTCTACATCCTCTACAGATCTGTTCTCTTTCAACAGCATGTTTGCATCAAACAATAACCCTATTCCCTAGATAGTGTAGTACTTTAGACCAGGCCCCATAGCGCTCTGGTCAAAAATAGTGCACTTTAAAATGTGCCAATTGGGACGCATTCATCCTCTCCACCTCCTATTTTTAGTCGCTACCCAGCTGACACAGGTGGGTGAGAGAGGCAGGAGCATCAACCTTGGCTTTAAAGGGACATGTCATCTCCGAGAAAGGAGAGAGAAGGACCATCTGAGCCCCAGGTGGGGTGAGTCGGTGGCTGGAGGACAGAGCCCCTAGCTCTACAATTATTTAACATATTTAGAATGGTATCTGAACCCAGGTCTGACAGGCTAGAGCTAGAACTGTGTCCCAAATGGCACCATATTCGCTA
>NC_048591.1:48081238-48106238 GCF_013265735.2 Oncorhynchus mykiss | reverse complement strand
ACCAATCAACCGTAATTCAATCAACCAATCAATCATTCAACCGTAATTCAATCAATCAAACAATCTTTCCATCAATTTTTTACATTTTTATTTATTTAAACTTTATTTAACAAATTCTTATTTACAATGAAGGCCTATCCCCAGCCAAACACGGATGACGCTGGGCCAATTGGCCCTATGGGACAGCCTGGATTTGAACCAGGGACTGCAGTGACGCCTCTTGCACTGAGATGCAGTGTCTTAGACCAGTGCTCCACTCTGGAGCCCCCCACATAGCACTGAGATGCAGTGTCTTAGATCCCTGCTCCACTCTGGAGTCCCCCATATAGCACTGAGATGCAGTGTCTTAGATCCCTGCTCCACTCTGGAGCCCCCCACATAGCACTGAGATGCAGTGTCTTAGACCCCTGCTCCACTCTGGAGCCCCCCATATAGCACTGAGATGCAGTGTCTTAGACCCCTGCTCCACTCTGGAGTCCCCCACAGAGCACTGAGATGCAGTGTCTTAGACCCCTGCTCCACTCTGGAGCCCCCCACATAGCACTGAGATGCAGTGTCTTAGATCCCTGCTCCACTCTGGAGCCCCCCACATAGCACTGAGATGCAGTGTCTTAGACCCCTGCTCCACTCTGGAGCCCCCCATATAGCACTGAGATGCAGTGTCTTAGATCCCTGCTCCACTCTGGAGCCCCCCACATAGCACTGAGATGCAGTGTCTTAGACCCCTGCTCCACTCTGAAGCCCCCCATATAGCACTGAGATGCAGTGTCTTAGACCCCTGCTCCACTCTGGAGCCCCCCATATAGCACTGAGATGCAGTGTCTTAGACACCTGCTCCACTCTGGAGACCACATATAGCACTGAGATGCAGTGCCTTAGACCCCTGCTCCACTCTGGAGCCCCCACATAGCACTGAGATGCAGTGTCTTAGACCCCTGCTCCACTCTGGAACCCCCCCCATATAGCACTGAGATAGAGTGTCTTAGACCCCTGCTCCACTCTGGAATCCCCCCATATAGCACTGAGATGCAGTGTCTTAGACCCCTGCTCCACTCTGGAACCCCCCCCCCCCATATAGCACTGAGATGCAGTGTCTTAGACCCCTGCTCCACTCTGGAACCCCCCCCCCCCCCATATAGCACTGAGATGCAGTGTCTTAGACCCCTGCTCCACTCTGGAGACCCCATATAGCACTGAGATGCAGTGTCTTAGACCCCTGCTCCACTCTGGAGCCCCCCACATAGCACTGAGATGCAGTTTCTACACTCAGGAGTCCCGAATCAAACAATCAATCTATCCATAATACACCAATCAACTACATACAAATACAGGTATGTCCTTCCACCAATCAACTACATACAAATACAGGTATGTCCTTCCTCCAAACACCCACCAACATACAAATACCGTTAAAACAAAGGATAAATAATAAATAATAAACTTTCCCTCACCGAAGGCCTCAGACAGCCCATAGACCTTCTGACTGTAGACATCAGCCTTGTCCCAGACGAAGTTATAGTTGAGATTAGGAGCAACAGGGAACCACTTCCTGAACAGTCGTCCCTCCACCGCCACCACAAGGTGTACCTTCATCAGGTTAAAGGGCACGGTGGAGTGGGTCAGGGTCACCCGCAGGATGGACTTATACCCAGGGCTCCTACTGCTCAGGTAGCTCAACGCCATGTCTGTCCCGGGGATAGGAACCTCTTCCTGGAGAGCCTAGGGAGGGGGGGGGGGAAGAAATAGATGGTTACACTGGGGGACATATTGACCTTTATACTACCACACTACTGCTCAGGGAGCTCAACACCATGTCTGTCCCGGGGATAGGAACCTCTTCCTGGAGAGCCTAGGGAGAGGGGGGAAGATACAGTGTTACACCACCATCAACAGGAGGAGCATGTTTGTTGTTATCTTTCATTAATTTCATCCATATGATAACTAACACTAATATGTACTTGGACGCTCAAAGCATGTACAGTTTGTGTCCATGTGTTGATGCACTAGAGATGAATTAATACCCTGGTGTTGATATAGACTGTCCAGGCAGACAGACAGGCAGGCAGACAAACAGGCAGGCAGGCAGGCAGACAGACAGACAGACAGACAAGTAGTTAAGAAGGAGAGCTGGTAGGGCAATGCTTCTCTAAACTGTCCTCAGGCCACTCTAAATATGTTTGATGTCTTAAATCTATTCCATTGTTAACACACCTGATTCAACCCAGACGACTACTCATCCGGCCATTGATCAGTTGAATTAAGTTCACTGCCTAGTGGCAAAATAGTTAAAGGTTAATAGGCTGCGTTTAGACAGGTAGCCCAATTCTGACAGACAGGCAGGCAGGCAGGCAGGCAGCGAGTAATTGACCAATCACATATCTTTTCACATCATGTATTTTTGGCTGTGTAAATGCAGTCATGGACAAGGAGGACCAGATGCTAGATCCACCCTTCTACTCTGAGACTCTTTATGAATACTAGCCCAAGGGTTAAAGGTTAGAGGTCACTGGCTGGTCAGCACCCTGCCCAGCATACCAACGATCCGGAACAGACCGGGTAGGTCAGGCTGTTCTTTACCATTATGATGTGTTCTGTTATGAAGAGAGAGAGAGAGAGAGAGAGAGAGAGAGAGAGAGAGTAAGAAAGAACGAGAGAGAGAGAGAGAGAGAGAGAGAGAGAGAGAGAGAGAGAGAGACAGAGAGAGAGAGAGGGAGCGAGAAAGAGAGAGAGAGAGAGAGAGAGAGAGGGAGCGAGAAAGAGAGAGAGAGAGAGAGAGAGAGAGAGAGAGGGAGCAAGAAAGAGAGAGAGAGAGAGAGAGAGAGAGAGAGAGAGAGAGAGAGAGAGAGAGAGAGGGAGCGAGAAAGAGAGAGAGAGAGAGAGAGAGAGAGAGGGAGCGAGAAAGAGAGAGAGAGAGGGATGGGCTGGTAGAGAGCAGATCAGACTACACAGCGAGGAAGCCTCTATGATACTGCCTTTTAAACACCCACTTGTAAACCTCATAGAAATTCAAATGTGTCCTGGGTGTTGAGGAGATGTATTTATCATCGTCATGACGACTGAGTCATTATTATACTGGTTAGATAGCATCACAGGACTGAGTCATTATTATACTGGTCAGATAGCATCACAGGACTGAGTCATTATTATACTGGTCAGATAGCATCACAGGACTGAGTCATTATTATACTGGTCAGATAGCATCACAGGACTGAGTCATTATTATACTGGTCAGATAGCATCACAGGACTGAGTCATTATTATACTGGTCAGATAGCATCACAGGACTGAGTCATTATTACACTGGTCAGATAGCATCACTGGACTGAGTCATTACTACACTGGTCAGATAGCATCACAGGACTGAGTCATTATTATACTGGTCAGATAGCATCACAGGACTGAGTCATTATTATACTGGTCAGATAGCATCACTGGTGTCTGGTCTTTAGAGTGGGGAGCTTTAGCTGTCTGTACCACGTCTGGCATGAATCATTATAATAGGAGAGACAGAGGAGAAGAGAAGAGAACAGAGGAGAACAGAGGACGACAGAAGAGAACAGAACAGAACAGGAGAGAACAGAACAGGAGAGAACAGAAGAGAACAGAACATAAGAGAACAGAACAGAAGAGAACAGAACAGAACAGAACAGAAGAGAAGAGAAGAGAAGAGAACAGAGGACGACAGAAGAGAACAGAAGAGAACAGAAGAGGAGAGAACAGAAGAGAACAGAACAGGAGTGAACAGAACAGGAGAGAACAGAAGAGAAGAGAACGGAGGACGGCAGAAGAGAACAGAACAGAACAGAAGAGAAGAGAACAGAAGAGAACAGAGGAGAACAGAGGACGACAGAAGAGAACAGAACAGAACAGGAGAAAAGAGAACAGAAGAGAACAGAACAGGAGAGAACAGAAGAGAAGAGAAGAGAACAGAACAGAAGAGAACAGAACAGAAGAGAACAGAGGAGAACAGAGGACGACAGAAGAGAACAGAACAGAACAGGAGAGAAGAGAACAGAAGAGAACAGAACAGGAGAGAACAGAAGAGAAGAGAAGAGAACAGAACAGAAGAGAACAGAACAGAAGAGAACAGAACAGAATAGAACAGAACAGAACAGAAGAGAAGAGAACAGAGGAGAACAGAGGACGACAGAAGAGAACAGAACAGAACAGGAGAGAAGAGAACAGAAGAGAACAGAACAGGAGAGAACAGAAGAGAAGAGAACAGAACAGAAGAGAACAGAACAGAAGAGAACAGAAGAGAACAGAACAGGAGAGAACAGAAGAGAAGAGAACAGAACAGAAGAGAACAGAACAGAACAGAACAGAACAGGAGAGAACAGAAGAGAACAGAACAGAACAGAGCAGGAGAGAACAGAAGAGAACAGAACAGGAGTGAACAGAACAGGAGAGAACAGAAGAGAAGAGAACGGAGGACGGCAGAAGAGAACAGAACAGAAGAGGAGATGTGCATGTAAACCACAACCCACAGTGCAGGGATGAGAGGAAGGGGGTACTGAGAGGACAAGATGGTGGCTCATTCATCCCACTCCACTCCTCTGTAACTATCCCCCAGGTCGTTGCTGTAAATTAAAATGCGTTCTCAGTCAACATACCTGGTAAAATAGGGAAAAATACCTACCTGGTAAAATAAAAAAACAGAGATCCTATTACATGGCTGGGATTCAAATTGAAATTCTATCGGAGTCTGTACCTGTATTTCGGGTACGATGGTCCCCCTCTCGGAGCAGGCCCCGGCGAAGGCGGTGAGGGGTGCCGGGGACAAGATGGGGGATGGACGCGTGAAGCCGCTGACATCACAGCTGGGGATCTCATTCTCCTCGTGACGCATCACGATGGTATCCATGACGAAGAAGCGTCCCCATGGCAACCACAGCGTGTGCTCCTGGGTGATGAACGGAGCGCGCTCGAAGCGCAGGGCGATGGCCACGCCCCCGTTGGTCACCAGGTCAAAACTTGGAAGGAACACACAAACAGGGTGGAATTAAGTAGAACACATCTGACTTTAAAGGGAAGTGATAACTAAGTGGCTCGGGGGAACAAAACATAGATATTTTGGGTCCATTGCCAGGAAACTCCCCTGACCTTAATCCCATTGAGAACTTGTGGTCAATCCTCAAGAGGCGGGTGGACAAACAAAAACCCACAAAGTCTGACAAACTCCAAGCATTGATTATGTAAGAATGGGTTGCCATCAGTCGGGATGTGGCCCAGAAGTTAATTGACAGCATGTCAGGTCGGATTGAAGAGGTCTTGAAAAAGAAGGGTCACCACTGCAAATATTGACTCTTTGCATCAACTTCATGTAATTGTCAATAAAAGCCTTTGACACTTATGAAATGCTTGTAATTATACTTCAGTATTCCATAGTAACATCTGACAAAAATATCTGAAGACACTGAAGCAGCAAACTTTGTGGAAATTAATATTTGTGTCATTCTCAAAACTTTACGCCACGACTGTAGGTGCCAGGCGCACCGGTTTGTATCAAGAACTGCAACGCTGCTGGGTTTTTTCATGCTCAACAGTTTCCTGTGTGTATCAATAATTGTATATGAATTCATTTTTGTTTTAATCATTTTCATTCATTTATAGACATAATGCATATCCTTCGGAAAACAAAGAAATAACAATGAATTTTTATCTCTAATTGTTAATACACTACATATTCAAGGTTTAATCCCAGTCATATTTAACTCATCATATAGTGAATATCTCCAATGAACCCTAATTAAGAGTGTTGCTACTGTGATCACATTGTACTGAACTAATGTAACAGACTAAATGAAAAGACTATCGGTAAAAATGATGCTGTTTGTTGGTTCCACCATTTATTTCACTCAGCCCATTCCAGCCGGGCCAGCCCATTCCAGCCGGGCCAGCCCATTTCAGCCGGGCCAGCCCATTCCAGCCGGGCCAGCCCATTCCAGCCGGGCCAGCCCATTCCAGCCGGGCCAGCCCATTCCAGCCGGGCCAGCCCATTCCAGCCAGGCCAGCCCATTCCAGCCGGGCCAGCCCATTCCAGCCGGGCCAGCCCATTCCAGCCGGGCCAGCCCATTCCAGCCGGGCCAGCCCATTCCAGCCAGGCCAGCCCATTCCAGCCAGGCCAGCTGGTGGAGAATGATGAAGCTAATGCATTGAGGAGACGCAGTAGGAGCACCGAGCCTGAATTGACGTCACACGCCGAATAGCAATGTGTTATTATCTGTTTCAACAGAATGGAGACTTTTTAAGTTCAGGCACATAGGAGGCATCCCAAATGGCACCTTATTCCCTATGTAGTGCACTACTTTTGACCAGGGACCCGCCCATAGGGTCAAAAGGTCAAAAGTAGAGCACAATGGAGAGAATATGGTGCCATTTGGGATGCAGATATAACGTGACTCCTCAGCCCTGTTTGTGTAATGCACCGTGCTGTGTCGCTGCTCATATTTAAATATAGCCTATGAGGCATGAAGCTACTAGGAACAGAGGAGATCTGTTCGGTGCAGCAGCAAAATGGAGGAAGCCACTTCTCTATCGATCCCTCACAGCGAGGTTAGCCTGTCCGCTCTCACATCCGCCCGTCTAAAAGCCCTGCAATGCAATCAGAGCTATCTCTCTCTGTCTCTCTCTCTCTGCCCTGCATACAGAGCACAACTCTGCCTAGGCCCGGCTGGCCTGGTCTGGTCTGACTGAGCTGGCCCGGCTGGAATGGTCTGATCTGACTGAGCTGGCCCGGCTAGAATGGGCTGGCCCGACTGGTCTGGTCTGACTGAGCTGGCCCGGCTAGAATGGGCTGGCCCGGCTGGTCCAGTCTGGTCTGACTGAGCTGGCCCGGCTAGAATGGGCTGGCCCGTCTGGTCTGGTCTGACTGAGCTGGCCCGGCTAGAATGGGCTGGCCCGGCTGGTCTAGTCTGGTCTGACTGAGCTGGCCCGGCTAGAATGGGCTGACCCGGCTGATCTAGTCTGGTCTGACTGAGCTGGCCCGGCTAGAATGGGCTGGCCCGGCTGGTCCAGTCTGGTCTGACTGAGCTGGCCCGGCTAGAATGGGCTGGCCCGGCTGGTCTGGTCTGACTGAGCTGGCCCGGCTAGAATGGGCTGGCCCGGCTGGTCTAGTCTGGTCTGACTGAGCTGGCCCGGCTAGAATGGGCTGGCCCGGCTGGTCTGCTCTGACTGAGCTGGCCTGGCTGGAATGGGCTGGCCTGGCTGGAATGGGCTGGCCCGGCTGGTCTGCTCTGACTGAGCTGGCCTGGCTGGAATGGGCTGGCCTGGCTGGAATGGGCTGGCCTGGCTGGAATGGGCTGGCCTGGCTGGAATGGGCTGGTCTGGTCTAACTCCCTATCAGTGTTGCTACCATGCTTTCTAACCATGGTTCATTGATAAACACTCTGATCTTTCCCTCTCTCTGAATACATCCATACAGCAGAACTCACTTAGTCAGCTAGAGGCCTCTCATATAGTACTGTATAATATGGTATTGTATAGTATTTTTACAGTATTGTATAGTACTGTATAGTATTGGATAGTATTGTATTGTGATGTTTTGAATGATATAGTACTGTATTGTATTGCATAGTATTGTATAGTGCTGTATTGAATTGTATAGTATTGTATAGTACTGTATAATATTGTATAATATTGTATAGTATTATAGAGTACTATATTGAATTGTATAGAATGGTATAGTATATTACTGTATTGAATTGTATAGTACAGTACAGTATTTAATAATATTGTATCATACTGTATTGAATGGTATAGTACTGTATTGTATTGTCTTGTATAGTATTGTATGGTACTGTAATACAGTGTATAGTACTGCATTGTATTGTATAGTACTGTATAGAATGGTCATGTATTGTACTGTATTGTATAGCATTGTATAGTACTGTATAGAATGGTATAGTACTGTATAGTAGTGTATAGTGTATTGCATTGAATTGTATAGTACTGTATTGTATTGTATAATATTGTATAGTATTGTTTGGTACTGCATTGAATTGTATAGAATATTATTGTATTGTATAGTACTGTATTGTATTGTATAATATTGTATAGTACTGCATTGAATTGTATAGAATTGTATTGTAGTGTATAGTACTGTATTGTATTGTATAATATTGTATAGTACTGTATATAATGGTATAATGGTATAATACTGTATAGAATGGTATAATACTTTATTGTTTTGTATAGAATGGTATTGTATTGTATAATATTGTATAGTTTTGTATAGCACTGCATAGAATTGTATTGTATTGTATAGTACTGCATTGTATTGTATTGAATTGTATAGTACTGTATAGTACAGTATAGTACTGTATTGTATTGCATAGAATGGTATAATACTGTATTGTACTGTATATTACTGCATTGTATTGTATAGAATGGCATATTACTGTATTGTATAGTACTGCATTGAATAGAATGGTATATAACTGTATTGTATTGTATAGTATGGTATAATATTGTATTGTATTGTATAGAATGGTATAGTACTGTATTGTATTGTATAGAATGGTATAGTACTGAATAGTACTGTATTGTATAGTACTGTATTGTATTGTATAATATTGCATAGTTTTGTATAGCACTGCATTGAATTGTATAGAATTGTATTGTATTGTATAGTATGGTATAATACTGTATTGTACTGTATATTACTGCATTGTATTGTATAGAATGGCATATTACTGTATTGTATAGTACTGCATTGAATAGAATGGTATATAACTGTATTGTATTGTATAGTATGGTATAACATTGTATTGTATTGTATAGAATGGTATAGTACTGTATTGTATTGTATAGAATGGTATAGTACTGAATAGTACTGTATTGTATAGTACTGTATTGTATTGTATAATATTGCATAGTTTTGTATAGCACTGCATTGAATTGTATAGAATTGTATTGTATTGTATAGTATGGTATAATACTGTATTGTACTGTATAGTACTGCATTGTATTCTATCGAATTGTATAGTACTGTATAGTACAGTATAGTACTGTATTGTATTGTATAGAATGGTATAATACTGTATTGTATTGTATAGTATGGTATAATACTTTATTGTACTGTATAGTACTGCATTGTATTGTATAGAATGGTATAGTACGGTATTGTACTGTATAGTACTGCATTGTATTGTATAGAATGGTATAGTACGGTATTGTATAATACTGTATTGTATTGTACAGTACTACATTGTATTGTATAGAATGGTATATTACTGTATTGTATAGTACTGCATTGAATAGAATGGTATAGAACGGTAGAATGGTATTGTATTGTATAGTATGGTATAATACTGTATTGTACTGTATAGTACTGCATTGTATTGTATAGAATGGTATAGTACTGTATTGTATAATACTGTATTGTATTGTATAGTACTGTATTGTATTGCATAGAATGGTATAGTACTGTATAGTACTGTATTGTATAGTACTGTATTGTATTGTATAATATTGCGTAGTATTTTATAGTACTACATTGTAAAGTATAGAATAGAATTGTGACCGCAGAACACTTCTCCCTCCACTTCCACTACAGTCAATTAGCTGGTCAACCTGCCGACCCAGCTGCGACAGGGGACAGTAGTCACTCCCAATGGACCCTGCAGGCTACAGCCTCTGATTCAGGGGCTCTGCCACGTAGACAGAGGCCTGCTATAAATATACATCCCCCACCCCTCTGGAATACAGTGCCCTGATTGGCTAAAGCAGTAAACAAAGGTCTGTGCCGCCCTTGGTACTGCGCTGTGCCCTTGGTCAGGGGTGCATACTACTGTCTTGTATGAGGATGATGGTAAGTGTTAGGTCAGGCAGTAGTACTGTGTGTATACGGCCAGTCAGTAGTACTGTGTGTATATGGCCAGTCAGTAGTACTGTGTGTATATGGCCAGTCAGTAGTACTGTGTGTATATGGCCAGTCAGTAGTACTGTGTGTATATGGCCAGTCAGTAGTACTGTGTGTATATGGCCAGTCAGTAGTACTGTGTGTATATGGCCAGTCAGTAGTACTGTGTGTATATGACCAGTCAGTAGTACTGTGTGTATTATGGCCAGTCAGTAGTACTGTATGTATTATGGCCAGTCAGTAGTACTATGTGTATATGGCCAGTCAGTAGTACTGTGTGTATATGGCCAGGCAGTAGTACTGTGTGTATACGGCCAGGCAGTAGTACTGTGTGTATATGGCCAGGCAGTAGTACTGTGTGTATATGGCCAGTCAGTAGTACTGTGTGTATATGACCAGTCAGTAGTACTGTGTGTATTATGGCCAGTCAGTAGTACTGTGTGTATTATGGCCAGTCAGTAGTACTGTGTGTATATGGCCAGTCAGTAGTACTGTGTGTATATGGCCAGGCAGTAGTACTGTGTGTATACGGCCAGGCAGTAGTACTGTGTGTATATGGCCAGGCAGTAGTACTGTGTGTATATGGTCAGGCAGTAGTTCTGTGTGTATATGGCCAGTCAGTAGTACTGTGTGTATATGGCCAGTCAGTAGTACTGTGTGTATATGTCCAGTCAGTAGTACTGTGTGTATATGGCCAGGCAGTAGTACTGTGTGTATATGGCCAGTCAGTAGTACTGTGTGTATATGGCCAGGCAGTAGTACTGTGTGTATATGTCCAGTCAGTAGTACTGTGTGTATATGGCCAGTCAGTAGTACTGTGTGTATATGGCCAGTCAGTAGTACTGTGTGTATATAGCCAGTCAGTAGTATTGTGTGTATATGGCCAGGCAGTAGTACTGTGTGTATATGGCCAGTCAGTAGTACTGTGTGTATATAGCCAGCCAGTAGTATTGTGTGTATATAGCCAGTCAGTAGTACTGTGTGTATATAGCCAGGCAGTAGTACTGTGTGTATATGACCAGTCAGTAGTACTGTATGTAAATGGCCAGGCAGTAGAAGCAGGTGGAATGAGGGGGATGGTGATGATGATGGTAAAGGTTCTGCTCTCCCTGCTGTGAGGCCACAGTCCACATGGTGTGCTTTGTCCGTTTGTACACCACCCCCGACCCCGCACTGCCTCCACATCACACTCCAACACATCTGGACAGCTCCCCCCCAGGCTTCCTGGTCTCCCAGCGAGCAGTTCAGCTCAGCCAATCAACGAAGGGCTTCTCTGCCCTGGTCGTTATCAATCATGACACTGCCTTAAGCCATGTGAGTAACTCTATTCAGCTACCTCACATCAGACCGAATATCATACCTCATATCAGACCTCACATCAGACCTCATATCAGACCTCACATCAGACTTCATATCAGACCTCACATCAGACCTCATATCAGACCTCACATCAGACCTCACATCAGAACTCATATCAGACCTCACATCAGACCTCACATCAGACCTCACATCAGACCTCACATCAAACCAAATATCAGATCTCACATCAGACCTCATATCAGACCTCACATCAGACCTCATATCAGAACTCACATCAGACCTCATATCAGACCTCACTGCTCCAGACCTCATATCAGACCTCACATCAGACCTCATATCAGACCTCACTGCTCCAGACCTCATATCAGACCTCACATCAGACCTCACATCAGACCTCATATCAGACCTCATATCAGACCTCACATAAGACCTCACATCAGACCTCACATCAGAACTCATAGCAGACCTCACATCAGACCTCATATCAGACCTCACATCAAACCTCATATCAGACCTCACATCATACCTCATATCAGAACTCACATCAGACCTCATATCAGACCTCACATCAGACTTCATATCAGACCTCATATCAGACCTCTTATCAGACCTCACATCAAACCTCATATCAGACCTCACATCAGACCTCATATCAGACCTCACATCAGACCTCACATCAAACCTCACATCAGACCTCACATCAAACCTCACATCAGACCTCACATCAGAACTCATAACAGACCTCACATCAGAACTCATAGCAGACCTCACATCAGACCTCACATCAGACCTCACATCAGACCTCACTGCTCCAGACCTCATATCAGACCTCACATCAGACCTCACATCAGCCCTCACTGCTCCAGACCTCATATCAGACCTCACATCAGACCTCACTGCTCCAGACCTCACATCAGACCTCACATCAGACCTCATATCAGACCTCACTGCTCCAGACCTCATATCAGACCTCACATCACACCTCACATCAGACCTCACATCAGACCTCATATCAGACCTCATATCAGACCTCACATCAGTCCTCACATCAGACCTCACTGCTCCTGACCTCATATCAGACCTCACATCAGACCTCACTGCTCCAGACCTCACATCAGACCTCACATCAGACCTCATATCAGACCTCACTGCTCCAGACCTCATATCAGACCTCACATCAGACCTCACATCAGACCTCACATCAGACCTCACATCAGACCTCACATCAGACCTCACATCAGACCTCACATCAGACCTCATATCAGACCTCACATCAGACCTCACATCAGACCTCATATCAGACCTCACTGCTCCAGACCTCATATCAGACCTCACATCAGACCTCACATCAGACCTCATATCAGACCTCATATCAGACCTCACATAAGACCTCACATCAGACCTCACATCAGACCTCACATCAGAACTCATAGCAGACCTCATATCAGACCTCACATCAGATCTCATATCAGACCTCACATCAGACCTCACATCAGACCTCACATCAGACTTCATATCAGACCTCACATCAGACTTCATATCAGACCTCACATCAGACCTCACATCAGACCTCACATCAGACCTCACATCAGACTTCATATCAGACCTCACATCAGACCTCACATCAGACCTCATATCAGACCTCATATCAGTCCTCACATCAGACCTCACATCAGACCTCACATCAGACCTCATATCAGACCTCACATCAGACCTCACATCAGACCTCATATCAGACCTCATATCAGACCTCATATCAGACCTCACATCAGACCTCACATCAGACCTCATATCAGACCTCACATCAGACCTCACATCAGACCTCACATCAGACCTCATATCAGACCTCATATCAGACCTCACATCAGACCTCATATCAGACCTCACATCAGACCTCACATCAGACCTCATATCAGACCTCACATCAGACCTCATATCAGACCTCACATCAGACCTCACATCAGACCTCATATCAGACCTCATATCAGACCTCACATCAGACCTCATATCAGACCTCATATCAGACCTCACATCAGACCTCATATCAGACCTCACATCAGACCTCACATCAGACCTCATATCAGACCTCACATCAGACCTCATATCAGACCTCATATCAGACCTCATATCAGACCTCATATCAGACCTCACATCAGACCTCACATCAGACCTCATATCAGACCTCATATCAGACCTCATATCAGACCTCATATCAGACCTCATATCAGACCTCATATCAGACCTCACATCAGACCTCATATCAGACCTCACATCAGACCTCATATCAGACCTCACATCAGACCTCATATCAGACCTCATATCAGACCTCATATCAGACCTCATATCAGACCTCACATCAGACCTCACATCAGACCTCATATCAGACCTCATATCAGACCTCATATCAGACCTCATATCAGACCTCATATCAGACCTCATATCAGACCTCACATCAGACCTCATATCAGACCTCACATCAGACCTCACATCAGACCTCATATCAGACCTCATATCAGACCTCACATCAGACCTCATATCAGACCTCACATCAGACCTCATATCAGACCTCACATCAGACCTCATATCAGACCTCACATCAGACCTCATATCAGACCTCACATCAGACCTCACATCAGACCTCATATCAGACCTCATATCAGACCTCACATCAGACCTCATATCAGACCTCACATCAGACCTCATATCAGACCTCATATCAGACCTCACATCAGACCTCATATCAGACCTCATATCAGACCTCATATCAGACCTCACATCAGACCTCATATCAGACCTCATATCAGACCTCATATCAGACCTCATATCAGACCTCACATCAGACCTCATATCAGACCTCATATCAGACCTCATATCAGACCTCATATCAGACCTCACATCAGACCTCATATCAGACCTCACATCAGACCTCATATCAGACCTCACATCAGACCTCATATCAGACCTCATATCAGACCTCATATCAGACCTCACATCAGACCTCATATCAGACCTCATATCAGACCTCACATCAGACCTCATATCAGACCTCATATCAGACCTCATATCAGACCTCATATCAGACCTCACATCAGACCTCATATCAGACCTCATATCAGACCTCATATCAGACCTCATATCAGACCTCACATCAGACCTCATATCAGACCTCACATCAGACCTCATATCAGACCTCACATCAGACCTCATATCAGACCTCACATCAGACCTCATATCAGACCTCACATCAGACCTCACATCAGACCTCATATCAGACCTCATATCAGACCTCACATCAGACCTCATATCAGACCTCACATCAGACCTCATATCAGACCTCATATCAGACCTCACATCAGACCTCATATCAGACCTCATATCAGACCTCATATCAGACCTCACATCAGACCTCACATCAGACCTCATATCAGACCTCACATCAGACCTCACATCAGACCTCATATCAGACCTCACATCAGACCTCACTGCTCGAGACCCACAGGGAGTACTTTAACGCTAACAGATCAAAGGGTTTAAACAGCGTCTGAAGTTAAGTTGTTACTGATACAAGTGACACCCAATCAATTAATCTAGTAGCTAGTGCTAGTCATTGTCAATTCATCAATGACTGTTTCCACAAGAACTGAGAGGAGGAGGAGAGGAGAAAAGAGAGGAGGAGAGTAGAGGCGAAGAGGGGCAGAGGAGGTGGAGGCAGAGGAGGGATGAGGGATGAGGAGGGGGCAGAGGAAGAGGAGGAGGGGGGATGTGGAGGTGGGCGGGGAGGGGGCAGAGGAGGGGGAGGGGCAGAGGAGGTGGAGTCAGAAGAGGAGGAGGAGGAGGCGGAGGAGTAGGGACGAGGAGGGGGCGAAGGGGGAGGGGGGGCGGAGGAGGAGGGGGCGGAGGAAAGTGGATAGACAAGAAGATGAAAGATGGAAGGAATGTGGAAAAAAGAGGCAGGGGTGCAGGTTGTGTGCAGGGAGGGAGGGAGGGAGGTAGGGAGGGAGAAGGAAAGGAAGGAGGGAGGGTGAGTGAGGAGGGAGGGAGGGCAGACACTAATGTAAGTGTTGGGGGTTGAGAGGGTAAAGAGAGGGACTTTGAGAGCAGAGAGCCATCCATGATAAAGGGAGGGATAGGGGGAGGGAGAAATGGAGGAGATAAAGAGTGTGTGTGTGTGTGTGTGTGTGCGTGTGTGTGTGTGTGTGTGTGTGTGTGTGTGTGTGTGTGTGTGTGTACTCTGTGTGTGTGTGTGTGTGTGTGTGTATCTAGAGGTCTCACCTGCCGTCCTGCCTGGTGATTGTGTGTGTGTGTGTACTCTGTGTGTGCGTGTGTGTGTGTGTGTGTGTGTGTGTGTGTGTGTGTGTGTGTGTGTGTGTGTACTCTGTGTGTGCGTGTGTGTGTGTGTGTGTGTGTGTGTGTGTGTGTGTGTGTACTCTGTGTGTGTGTGTGTGTGTGTGTGTGTGTACTCTGTGTGTGTGTGTGTGTGTGTGTGTATCTAGAGGTCTCACCTGCCGTCTTGCCTGGTGATTGTGTAACCATATGCAGGGTTGTTGATGAAGCTGATGTTGACACCAACGAGCGGCGTTCCATCTGACGTTACCACCTGTCCACGAATCACACAGGCATGGCTACGGAGAGAGAGTGAGAGAGAGACTTTTAAACTCGGACAAAACAGAGATGCTTGTTCTAGGTCCCAAGAAACAAAGAGATCTTCTGTTGAATCTGACAATTAATCTTAATGGTTGTACAGTCGTCTCAAATAAAACTGTGAAGGACCTCGGGCGTTACTCTGGACCCTGATCTCTCTTTTGAAGAACATATCAAGACCATTTCAAGGACATCTTTTTTTCCATCTACGTAACATTGCAAATATCAGAAACTTTCTGTCCAAAAATGATGCAGAAAAATTAATCCATGCTTTTGTCACTTCTAGGTTAGACTACTGCAATGCTCTACTTTCCGGCTACCCGGATAAAGCACTAAATAAACTTCAGTTAGTGCTAAATACGGCTGCTAGAATCCTGACTAGAACCAAACATATTGATCATATTACTCCAGTGCTAGCCTCCCTACACTGGCTTCCTGTCAAAGCAAGGGCTGATTTCAAGGTTTTACTGCTAACCTACAAAGCATTACATGGGCTTGCTCCTACCTATCTCTCTGATTTGGTCCTGCCGTACATACCTACACGTACGCTACGGTCACAAGACGCAGGCCTCCTAATTGTGCCTAGAATTTCTAAGCAAACAGCTGGAGGCAGGGCTTTCTCCTATAGAGCTCCATTTTTATGGAATGGTCTGCTGATCCATGTGAGAGAGGCAAACTTGGTCTCAACCTTTAAGTCTTTACTGAAGACTCATCTCTTCAGTGGATCATATGATTGAGTGTAGTCTGGCCCAGGAGTGGGAAGGTGAACGGAAAGGCTCTGGAGCAACGAACCGCCCTTGCTGTCTCTGCCTGGCCGATTCCCCTCTTTCCACTGGGATTCTCTGCCTCTAACCCAGGGGCTGAGTCACTGGCTACTGGGGCTCTTTCATACCGTCCCTAGGAGGGGTGCGTCACTTGAGTGGGCTGAGTCACTGATGTGATCTCCCTGTCTGGGTTGGCGCCCCCCCTTGGGTTGTGCCGTGGCGGATATCTTTGTGGGCTATACTCCTTGTCTTGTCCTTGGCCTTGTCTCAGGATGGTAAGTTGGTGGTTGAAGATATCCCTCTAGTGGTGTGGGGACTGTGCTTTGGCAAAGTGGGTGGGGTTATATCCTTCCTGTTTGGCCCTGTCCGGGGGTGTCCTCGGATGGGGCCACAGTGTCTCCTGACCCCTCCTGTCTCAGCCTCCAGTATTTATGCTGCAGTAGTTTATGTGTCGGGGGGCTAGGGTCAGTTTGTTATATCTGGAGTACTTCTCCTGTCCTATTCGGTGTCCTTTGTGAATTTAAGTGTGCTCTCTCTAATTCTCTCTTTCTCTCTTTCTTTCTCTCTCTCGGAGGACCTGAGCCCTAGGACCATGCCTCAGGACTACCTGACATGATGACTCCTTGCTGTCCCCAGTCCACCTGGCCGTGCTGCTGCTCCAGTTTCAACTGTTCTGCCTTATTATTATTGGACCATGCTGGTCATTTATGAACATTTGGACATCTTGGCCATGTTCTGTTGTAATCTCCACCCGGCACAGCCAGAAGAGGACTGGCCACCCCACACCCCACTCTGCTGCCAATGACTGGAACGAACTACAAAAATCTCTGAAACAGGAAACACTTATCTCCCTCACTAGCTTTAAGCACCAACTGTCAGAGCAGCTCACAGATTACTGCACCTGTACATAGCCCACCTATAATTTAGCCCAAACAACTACCTCTTTCCCTACTGTATTTATTTTATTTATTTATTTTGCTCCTTTGCACCCCATTATTTTTATTTCTACTTTGCACATTCTCCCATTGCAAATCTACCATTCCAGTGTTTTACTTGCTATATTGTATTTACTTTGCCACCATGGCCTTTTTGCCTTTACCTCCCTTATCTCACCTCATTTGCTCACATCGTATATAGACTTGTTTATACTGTATTATTGACTGTATGTTTGTTTTACTCCATGTGTAACTCTGTGTCGTTGTATGTGTCGAACTGCTTTGCTTTATCTTGGCCAGGTCGCAATTGTAAATGAGAACTTGTTCTCAACTTGCCTACCTGGTTTCTTCCTAGGTTTTGGCCTTTCTAGGGAGTTTTTCCTAGCCACCGTGCTTCTACACCTGCATTGCTTGCTGTTTGAGGTTTTAGGCTGGGTTTCTGTACAGCACTTTGAGATATCAGCTGATGTACGAAGGGCTATATAAATACATTTGATTTGATTTGATTTGAGTGAGAGAGACTCAGGGGGAGGCCTGTTACATACAGTAGAGAGAGAGAGAGAGAGAGAGAGAGAGAGAGAGAGAGATGGTCTGAGGCTCTGGGGCTGGTCCTGGGGCTCTGTTCACAAACACACCCTACAGAGCCACATGACAGCAGCACAATTAGACTCAACCAAATCATGAGAAAACAAAAATATAATTACTTGACACATTGGAAAGAATTAACAAAAAAACAGAGCAAACTAGAATGCTATTTGGCCCCACACAGAGAGAACACAGTGGCAGAATACCTGACCACTGTGACTGACCCAAAATTAAGGAAAGCTTTGACTATGTACAGGCTCAGTGAGCATAGCCTTGCTATTGAGAAAGGCCGCCGTAGGCAGACATGGCTCTCAAGAGAAGACAGGCTATGTGCTCACTGCCCACAAAATGAGGTGGAAACTGAGCTGCACTTCCTAACCTCCTGCCCAATGTATGACCATATTAGAGAGACATATTTCCCTCAGATTACACAGATCCACAAAGAATTCGAAAACAAATCCAAATTTGATAAACTCCCATATCTACTGGGTGAAATTCCACAGTGTGCCATCACAGCAGCAAGATTTGTGACCTGTTGCCACGAGAAAAGGGCAACCAGCGAAGAATACACACCATTGTAAATACAACCCATATTTATGCTTATTTATTTTATCTTGTGTCCTTTAACCATTTGTACATTGTTAAAACACTGCATATATATAATATGACATTTGTAATGTCTTTACTGTTTTGAAACGTCTGTATGTGTAATGTTTACTGTTAATTTTTATAGTTTATTTCACTTTATATATTCACTTTATATATTATCTACCTCACTTGCTTTGGCAATGTTAACACATGTTTCCCATGCCAATAAAGCCCTTGAATTGAATTGAATTGAGAGAGAGAGAGAGAGACAGAGAGAGAGAGAGAGAGAGAGAGAGAGAGAGAGAGAGAGAGAGAGAGAGTGGGAGAGAGGGGATAGAGAGAGAGAGAGAGGGGAGAGAGAGAGAGAGAAGGAGAAAGAGAGAGAGAGAGAGAGAGAGAGAGAGAGAGAGAGAGAGGAGAGAGAGAGTGAGAGACTCAAGGGGAGGCCTGTTACATACAGTACAGAGAGAAAGAGAGAGAGAGAGAGGATATAGAGTGAGAGAGGAGAGAGAGAGAGAGAGAGAGAGAGAGAGAGAGAGAGAGAGAGAGAGAGAGATAAAGAGAAAGAGAGAGAGAGAGACTCAGGCCTGTACACTAGAGAGTAGAGATTGAAAAGTACACTATAGCACGGCACAGTAAATGACTCTCTTCTGCTGCTGAATGGCAATCTATTTCCATAGCTGGAACACATATGAATAATTCAACAGATACAGAAAGGAAAACAACAGTAGGAACAATAGCATAAGTAAATAGACAGAAATAAAAACAGAGAAATCCCCTGGTATCAAACTAAGGGCTTGTAGAGGTTCTCAAAGGGCTTTTCCTTCCTGATCCTGAGAGGAAAACGTTAATGAGAAAGCTTCACATGCCACCCGGACTATTTACATCCCCCCCTCTGTACCGTAACACCCTGTATATAGCCTCCACATTGACTCTGTACCGTAATACCCTGTATATAGCCTCCACATTGACTCTGTACCGGTACCCCCTGTATATAGCCTCCACATTGACTCTGTACCGTAACACCCTGTATATAGTCTCCACATTGACTCTGTACCGGTACCCCCTGTATATAGCCTCCACATTGACTCTGTACCGTAACACCCTGTATATAGTCTCCACATTGACTCTGTACCGTAATACCCTGTATATAGCCTCCACATTGACTCTGTACCGTAACACCCTGTATATAGTCTCCACATTGACTCTGTACCGTAATACCCTGTATATAGCCTCCACATTGACTCTGTACCGGTACCCCCTGTATATAGCCTCCACATTGACTCTGTAACGTAACACCCTGTATATAGCCTCCACATTGACTCTGTACCGGTACCCCCTGTATATAGCCTCCACATTGACTCTGTACCGGTACCCCCTGTATATAGCCTCCACATTGACTCTGTACCGGTACCCCCTGTATATAGCCTCCACATTGACTCTGTACCGTAACACCCTGTATATAGTCTCCACATTGACTCTGTACCGGTACCCCCTGTATATAGCCTCCACATTGACTCTGTACCGGTACCCCTTGTATATAGCCTCCACATTGACTCTGTACCGGTACCCCCTGTATATAGCCTCCACACTGACTCTGTACCGTAACACCCTGTATATAGTCTCCACATTGACTCTGTACCGGTACCCCCTGTATATAGCCTCCACATTGACTCTGTACCGGTACCCCCTGTATATAGCCTCCACATTGACTCTGTACCGTAACACCCTGTATATAGCCTCCACACTGACTCTGTCCCGGTACCCCCTGTATATAGCCTCCACACTGACTCTGTACCGGTACCCCCTGTATATAGCCTCCACATTGACTCTGTACCGGTACCCCCTGTATATAGCCTCCACACTGACTCTGTACCGTAACACCCTGTATATAGTCTCCACATTGACTCTGTACCGTAATACCCTGTATATAGCCTCCACATTGACTCTGTACCGTAACACCCTGTATATAGTCTCCACATTGACTCTGTACCGTAATACCCTGTATATAGCCTCCACATTGACTCTGTACCGGTACCCCCTGTATATAGCCTCCACATTGACTCTGTAACGTAACACCCTGTATATAGCCTCCACATTGACTCTGTACCGGTACCCCCTGTATATAGCCTCCACATTGACTCTGTACCGGTACCCCCTGTATATAGCCTCCACATTGACTCTGTACCGGTACCCCCTGTATATAGCCTCCACATTGACTCTGTACCGTAACACCCTGTATATAGTCTCCACATTGACTCTGTACCGGTACCCCCTGTATATAGCCTCCACATTGACTCTGTACCGGTACCCCTTGTATATAGCCTCCACATTGACTCTGTACCGGTACCCCCTGTATATAGCCTCCACACTGACTCTGTACCGTAACACCCTGTATATAGTCTCCACATTGACTCTGTACCGGTACCCCCTGTATATAGCCTCCACATTGACTCTGTACCGGTACCCCCTGTATATAGCCTCCACATTGACTCTGTACCGTAACACCCTGTATATAGCCTCCACACTGACTCTGTCCCGGTACCCCCTGTATATAGCCTCCACACTGACTCTGTACCGGTACCCCCTGTATATAGCCTCCACATTGACTCTGTACCGGTACCCCCTGTATATAGCCTCCACACTGACTCTGTACCGTAACACCCTGTATATAGTCTCCACATTGACTCTGTACCGGTACCCCCTGTATATAGCCTCCACATTGACTCTGTACCGGTACCCCCTGTATATAGCCTCCACATTGACTCTGTACCGGTACCCCCTGTATATAGCCTCCACATTGACTCTGTACCGGTACCCCCTGTATATAGCCTCCACATTGACTCTCCTACCGGTACCCCCTGTATATAGCCTCCACATTGACTCTGTACCGGTACCCCCTGTATATAGCCTCCACATTGACTCTGTACCGGTACCCCCTGTATATAGCCTCCACATTGACTCTGTACCGGTACCCCCTGTATATAGCCTCCACATTGACTCTGTACCGTAACACCCTGTATATAGCCTCCACATTGACTCTGTACCGGTACCCCCTGTATATAGCCTCCACATTGACTCAGTACAGGTACCCCCTGTATATAGCCTCCACGATTGACTCTGTACTGGTACCCCCTGTATATAGTCTCCACATTGACTCTGTACCGGTACCCCTGTATATAGTCTACAGATTGACTCTGTACCGGTACCCCCCTGTACATAGCCTCCTACCCTTATCTATCACCACTATAGTGGTTAACCCCTATCTATACCCAATATGGAGGTTAACCCCAGTCCTACCCCTATCTATCCCCATTATGGAGGTTAACCCCAGTCCTACCCCTATCTATCCCCATTATGGAGGTTAACTCCTATCTATCCCCATTATGGAGGTTAACCCCAGTCCTACCCCTATCTATCCCCATTGTGGAGGTTAACTCCTATCTATCCCCATTATGGAGGTTAACCCCAGTCCTACCCCTATCTATCCCGATTATGGAGGTTAACTCCAGTCCTACCCCTATCTATCCCCATTATGGTGGTGAACCGAAGTCCTACCCCTATCTATCCCCATTATGGTGGTTAACCCCAGTCCTACCCCTATCTATCCCCATTATGGTGGTGAACCCCAGTCCTACCCTTATCTATCCCCATTATGGTGGTTAACCCCAGTCCTACCCCTATCTATCCCCATTATGGTGGTTAACCCCAGTCCTACCCCTATCTATCCCCATTATGGTGGTTAACCCCAGTCCTACCCCTATCTATCGCCATTATGGTGGTTAACCCCAGTCCTACCCCTATCTATCCCCATTATGGTGGTTAACCCCCGTCCTACCCCTATCTATCCCCATTATGGAGGTTAACCCCTATCTATCCCCATTATGGAGGTTAACCCCTATCTATCCCCATTATGGAGGTTAACCCCTATCTATCCCTATTATGGAGGTTAACTTCAGTCCTACCCCTATCTATCCCCATTATGGTGGTGAACCCCCGTCCTACCCCTATCTATCCCCATTATGGTGGTTTACCCCAGTCCTACCCCTATCTATCCCCATTATGGTGGTTAACCCCAGTCCTACCCCTATCTATCCCCATTATGGTGGTTAACTTCAGTCCTACCCTTATCTATCCCCATTATGGTGGTTAACCCCAGGCCTACCCCTATCTATCCCCATTATGGTGGTTAACCCCAGTCCTACCCCTATCTATCCCCATTATGGTGGTTAACCCCAGTCCTACCCCTATCTATCCCCATTATGGTGGTTAACCCCAGTCCTACCCCTATCTATCCCCATTATGGTGGTGAACCCCCGTCCTACCCCTATCTATCCCCATTATGGTGGTTAACCCCTATCTATCCCCATTATGGTGGTTAACCCCAGTCCTACCCCTATCTATCCCCATTATGGTGGTTAACTTCAGTCCTACCCTTATCTATCCCCATTATGGTGGTTAACCCCAGGCCTACCCCTATCTATCCCCATTATGGTGGTTAACCCCAGTCCTACCCCTATCTATCCCCATTATGGTGGTTAACCCCAGTCCTACCCCTATCTATCCCCATTATGGTGGTTAACCCCAGTCCTACCCCTATCTATCCCCATTATGGTGGTGAACCCCCGTCCTACCCCTATCTATCCCCATTATGGTGGTTAACCCCTATCTATCCCCATTATGGTGGTTAACCCCAGTCCTACCCCTATCTATCCCCATTATGGAGGTTAACCCCAGGCCTACCCCTATCTATCCCCATTATGGTGGTGAACCCCAGTCCTACCCCTATCTATCCCCATTATGGTGGTGAACCCCAGTCCTACCCCTATCTATCCCTATTATGGAGGTTAACCCCAGTCCTACCCCTATCTATCCCCATTATGGAGGTTAACCCCAGTCCTACCCCTATCTATCCCCATTATGTTGGTTAACCCCTATCTATCCCCATTATGGTGGTTAACCCCAGACCTACCCCTATCTATCCCTATTATGGTGGTGAACCCCAGTCCTACCCTTATCTATCCCCATTATGGTGGTTGACCCCAGTCCTACCCCTATCTATCCCCATTATGGTGGTTAACCCCAGTCCTACCCCTATCTATCCCCATTATGGAGGTTAACCCCAGTCCTACCCCTATCTATCCTCATTATGGAGGTTAACCCCAGTCCTACCCCTATCTATCCCCATTATGGTGGTGAACCCCAGTCCTACCCCTATCTATCCCCATTATGGAGGTTAACCCCAGTCCTACCCCTATCTATCCCCATTATGGAGGTTAACCACAGTCCTACCCCTATCTATCCCCATTATGGTGGTTAACCCCAGTCCTACCCCTATCTATCCCCATTATGGAGGTTAACCCCAGTCCTACCCCTATCTATCCCCATTATGGTGGTTAACCCCAGTCCTACCCCTATCTATCCCCATTATGGTGGTTAACCCCAGTCCTACCCCTATCTATCCCCATTATGGTGGTTAACCCCAGTCCTACCCCTATCTATCCCCATTATGGTGGTTAACCCCAGTCCTACCCCTATCTATCCCCATTATGGTGGTTAACCCCAGTCCTACCCCTATCTATCCCCATTATGGTGGTTAACCTCAGTCCTACCCCTATCTATCCCCATTATGGTGGTTAATCCCAGTCCTACCCCTATCTATCCCCATTATGAGGATAGATCGGGGTTTAAAGCTACATCTATTTTTGCAGTATTGCCAAAATCGTGTCCCCAAACAACTGGTTCACTGCCACCCCTCCCTCTTTAATTAGACCTGGGCCGTTTCTGATAATTTTTTCATGCATTTGTGGTTCTTAAACAGTCGACTCACACCGGAGACAATTAACACAGGGTTGTATGTAAGGGACTGCCCTCGACTCGTCCTTACTAGAGGCAAGCTCATTCTCCCACCTCCAAACACACACACCGCTCCCCAGGCAAGCTCATTGGTTCACTCTGTGGTACTCCGTTCCCCAGGAACGAGAGCTTTAAGCTTGTCCCCTTCAGAGGACCTTGGATCAACTGAACAGAGCAGACCATGACGTGTGTGTGTGTGTGTGTGTGTGTGTGTGTGTGTGTGTGTGTGTGTGTGTGTGTGTGTGTATGTGTGTGTGTGTGTGTGTGTGTGTGTGTGTGTGTGTGTGTGTGTGTGTGGCTTTTTAAAATAAATCTGAGCAGCAGTCTTCTGTAAACAAACCAGGAATAAAGTAGTGCACTATATAGGGAATAGGGTGTACAGAGCTCTGGTCTAAAGTAGTGCACTATATAGGGAATAGGGTGTATAGAGCTCTGGTCTAAAGTAGTGC